>NW_006773723.1:4914280-4915860 GCF_000442215.2 Lipotes vexillifer
AGCATCTTTATTTCCTCTTACCCTTTCCCACTTACAGAGAAATGCTGGAAGACACAAATTGTTGGATTATGTGCTTATTTATCTCTAAGAAATAAGGATGAAGAAGATAAACGGGATGAATAAGATGAGGGGAAAATAAGGGAATGGAGAGAGAGGTCATTTACCACGACTTGTACTTTTTCATAATCAATCTTAAAAGCATAAAGTTTAAACATACAAACACTCTTGGTAAATGCCAAGGTCACGGACGCACGTTAAACGGAAGATGACCAACTAAAACTTGATTTTCAATAACGAGTTACAAATTTCTTCTGCAAAAATGCAGACGAATTGCCAAACTGAGTTATAAGGCACAGGGCCCCTGTCCCTCACAGGCAGCGTGGTCCCCATAGAATCCAGGCCCATAACCAAGTGCCCCTGCCAGGACATGCAGGGTCCACGAGAGGAGAGTCAGAAGACCAGAAGGAAAAAGTGTCTCCCTGGGCTTCCCTGGTGGCGCAGTGGTTGAGAGTCCGCCTGCCGATGCAGGGGCCACGGGTTCGTGCCCCGGTCCGGGAAGATCCCACATGCCGCGGAGCGGCTGGGCCCGTGAGCCATGGCCGCTGAGCCTGCGCGTCCGGAGCCTGTGCTCCGTAACGGGAGGGGCCACAACACTGAGAGGCCCGCGTACCGGAAAAAAAAAAAAGTGTCTCCCTCCCCGATGGAGTCCTGCTAAAGAAAAGAGTTTTTTCTTTGTTCTCACCAACCTAACAAAAACCCAGAATGTACTTGAGAAAAAGTGATGCTGCAGAAAGAACCATGGGAGCAGCGCGGTGGTGAAGTGATGGCCAGGACGGGCCTCAGATCCAGCTCTGGAGCTGACACTTAAGAAAAAAAAAAAAAAAAAATTTATTTACTTATTTGGTTGCGCTGGGTCTTAGTTATGGCAGGTGGGCTTATTTGGTTGCGCTGGGTCTTAGTTGTGGCTCATGGGCTCCTTAGTTGCAGCACATGGGCTCCTTAGTTGTGGCATGCAAACTCTTAGTTGCGGCATGCATGTGGGATCTAGTTCCCTGACCAGGGATCGAACCCGGGCCCCCTGCAGAGCCTTAACCACTGTGCCACCAGGGAAGTCCCAGGAGCTGACACTTTCTAATCGAAGGCTTCCGAGGCCATGTCACCTGTGTCAGCTCCCCACTGACAGCACAAGAGTCAAACGCCCACTTCCTAGGTGGGCTGTGGTGATCAAGGGGCTCACGGAAAGAGGGACAATGCCAGGCAAAGGGCAGGTGCTCAAGGAGGGCTGAGTCTTGGGTTCAGTTCCAGGTGTCCTATTAACTAACTGTGTGACCTCAGACAAGTCACTTCATCTCTTTCAAGAAACATCTGGGCAGTCTTCAGTGGTCGTCATCTGGAAGGAGGGCTTGGGATCCCACTGTCGCCTCTAACAGGAATTCACCTGCTCTTGCAAATTTCCTTTCATTCTTATTTCCACAGTGTCCTTACGATTCAGATGGTATTTCTTTTGCTATTAGAGGGGACCTCAGTACGTTGTTTTACACATCTAGAAGCCGTAGCATCAAAGACAATGATCTCTTTCC
>NW_006773723.1:4915870-4919447 GCF_000442215.2 Lipotes vexillifer
CTTTCCCTTTCCTTTCACCTGTCTTTGTGAGATTATCATGCCCAGTTCGACTTCCTTCATCATACTCTTAGCCTTACAGGTTCTCCTATTCAATTTCCCTTCAGATGGCAACAATTCTGGGCAAGACGATGCCAAGTACATATGAACCCAAAGAGTCACCAGATCCAGGTCCCCGGAGGTGGATTCAGGAATCACTGTTTCCGAGAGAGCTCTCATAAAAAAGCAGTAATTTAGCAAGATGAACTTCAAGAAAAGTACCACTTAGAGATGGTTACCTTCATGGTGATGCCTCTTAGCATAAGACACAGACTCCCCTTCGTGCTGCGCGTGGAACTTCTGGATGCACCTCCTCACCAGGTCCTCCCAGCCTGGCTTCATGGCTGCCCGCATGGTGCTAGTGTCCAGGGACGTGATCTTGCCTAGTAAATAACAGCAAGCATTATACCTACGCACTGATCTATTCTTTATAGAAATAAGTACATCTTAAAAAGGTAAAAATGTGTTTATTTGGAATAGGTAGCACAAGTGCACGGACCGAAAGGGTAGACAGTGAAAAGAAGTGTCCCCCACCCCCCGCCCCCGTCTCCAGCTCCTCCACGCTTCTGCCCCAGCAGCAGCCACTACTACCAGCTTCTTCATAATTTTCTAGACCCGTTCCTTGCATTTACAAACATGTAGGTATTCTAGAAGGATTTCTTTGGCAAGAAAATTTACCTTGGAGATCCTGGCGAGTAGTGAAACTTTCTGATGAGGGAAGAACTGGTCTCTCCTTCATGGGGACTCTTCTAGCCACACAAATCAAGCAGGACTGCAAATCTTCAATCACATACATTGATGGTTATCGTATCAGGCTTTTTTAGTGTTTCAAACAAGATCAAATGCATTTCTGACAGCACAACCTTGTAGGTCAATAAGGGAGAGAGCGACGAAACACTATGTACCTCCGCTCCTCCCCTGAAGTGGGAAGCAGCTGGGGGCGGATGAGCTCGGGGAGCTGAGGATAAACCGCCGAAGCCACACGACACACGTGATAAAAGCACATCCACCATACTAGAGTCCACCACCTGAAACCATTTCCCCAGTGGTGGAAAAGAATGGAACCCTTTCTTATTAACTGGCTGATAGTAACAGCCAGCTGAATTCGTAAGGAAAGCACACAAATGATGAAAACTAAAAGCTGATACTCTGTCAAGGGTCTGCTCCTTGAGTTTTAGGTTCACCAAGACACAGGAAAACTAGATATACCTTCTACCCAACGATGTCAATGCTCCTACAATGGCAATATGCAATTTAAAACGAAGTATACAAACAGAGTCTAGACTCAGATTCCGAGAACAAATCCTAGAAAATGCAGTGTGTGCCAAGTTCAGAGTCTGGGCCATGGCTAGGTTCTCACACAGCTCTAAGCATTTATTCCTTACCCCACTTCAACTGTTTTATGTATCTGTGTTCACTTCTGGAGGACAGGGAGGATGTGTTTTATCTTGTAACATGCAGAGCACACTGCAAGCCCTTTCAACTTCAAACATGCTGGGGAAAAGGTCGATTTAAAAAGTCTCTTCATATCTTATGCCGCTGATTTATGATTGTTCACCTTTAAATTCGGGAAAGAAGTTCTTTAAATATATCCAGTAATAGTGAGTATCACAAAAATAAATGTAATCCTTGTCCTCAACATTAATAAAAGCTAAATTTTTGAGCACTTACTATGAGACAGACACCTTTCCAGCTGCTTTACAGGCTACTGATTCATTTAATCCTCTTAACAACTCTATGAGGCAGTTACTAGCATTATCTCCATTTAACAGAGGAGAATCCAAAGCACGGAGTTTCAGTAACTTGCCCACAAAGCTTTGGGGAAGCCAGGGTTTGAACGTGAGCGCACCACGCCTCAGAAACCCTACTCTTACGCTACACTGTGGAGACATTCGGAATCAGATTTTAAATGTACAAAGATGTTTAAATAAATATATAGCACAAAACCGTAAGTCAGCTCAGCTGTAGAATATGGCTTTAGAATATTATCACAGATGGATGTATTAGCAACACTTACTCTGTTGCATACAGGAGAATAAAATCGCTTGACATTCCATATCTATGTAAAAATTTCATTTTGAAAACTATGTGTCATCTGTGACAGCTCTATTAGCTTCCTTTCCAATAACATTTAAATTAAAAATTACTTACATATTTTTTTAAAAGAGGATTAAATATCTAGTATTGAATGCCAACCATGGTTCAGGCATGTTCACTTAATCCTTATTATGCTGTGATACTGGAATTGTTGACTTCACTGGTTAAGAGAGTACACGGATGTTCAGAGGTCGAGAAGGCTGCCCAGAGTCAGAGCTGGCAAGCGGCTGATTTAGGGGCTGGCCTGCCTGATTACAAAGCCCACAGTGTTTCCACTGACTGACGGTTCTCGGCTCTTCCCCTTCTGCTACACACGCAGAACGCGCTCTTCAGCACTGTCCCATGTCACAGACAGTGACACTCAGCGGTGTGGAGTGGCTTGCTCGGAGGGCGTAGGGGGTGGACACTACACCAGCATCTCTTGAAAGGGAAGAGCCTATGAGCTTACAGTTTGGAACCCTTCTCCCAAGCCCCACTCCCGTCTCCATCCTCTCCTATCCTGGACGCAGCATCCATAGACAAACCATATGAAATCCATTCATCCCTTGGAAGTATACGAAAGATGTTATTTGTACCATGTGAGTTTTTTCTAGGGCGTGGCTCGGAGCTTGCTGTAGACATTCAGAGGAGCCTAGGATCCCCAAGAGGTTCAACACTAGTGGACGTGTGCCAGCAGGGTAGCTCCTGGCCACATGGGGCTATTTAAATGAAAACTTAATAAAATAGACAATTTGGTCCCCAACTGCATTATTGATATTTCAACTGCTCAGCAGCCACATGTAACTAGTGGCGGCTGTGTTGGACACTGAATACACGTAACACTGCCATCATCACAGCAAATTCTACTGGATCGTGCTGTTTTAAAGAGTTCACAATTTTGGTGATAAATTCAATTATTAAGTAGGTGGAAAGAACAAAGCAACTGCCTCTACATGTTTCTTTGTGTGGCCTCTAATTTCAGATTATTAGGTGTGAAATAAGTAGCCCAGGAATACATGATGTAACACATCCCAGAGATGTGGCCCCTACCTTCTCCTTCTTCTTTGATGGACTTTGGTTGAGAGACAGCAAAGCACTGCATAGTTTCATATTTCTGATGTGCTTCCTGGTTTTCATGACCTTCCTCTTCTGAATCAGGTAAAGGTTTTACCAGCATCCGACAATTGAAAGTATGGCTGTTCCGCCTGGGAGGTTCGCCAGACCAAGCTCCCCCGTTCACTGAGCAAAAGGCAAAAGCAACCCGACAGTGTAAAGAAACTAGCGTCAGACTGGCTTCTGCCTAATTATCAGAACGATGTAGGAAACATATGGTTATCTTACTTTCATATAGTGCTTATACTTTTCTAAGTAATTTCAAAATCTAAAGGGGAAAAATTATTGGGTTAAATTCTTGGGAATTTCAAATGTCTTTTACACACTTCTTACTCTTCACCATGACTCTTTC
>NW_006773723.1:4919539-4940650 GCF_000442215.2 Lipotes vexillifer
TTTCCCTTCAAGTGCAGGCCCTGATTACTGACCAGCCCCCTCTGACCCATCTGACCAGATCTTTCATGCTGCCCAGCACAAGCCTCCCCGCCATCACCTTCCATACCCAGTCCCACGTGGATATCTTTGCATCTGCTACCCTGTCTAAAAGGTCAGGCTGCCTCTACGTCTCCCATCCACATGTACTCCTGCTCTAAGGCTGAGATCCTTCAGGTACTTAACCAACTGCTCTAGGCATCCCACACTGCCTCTTCTTACTGACCTTTCTCTCCTAAAACTTAACTGCAATTTTATTGTATATTCTGTAACTTGGCTGTAGTTCTTTTGTTTTTTTTGTTTTTGCCTCATGCTTATTTCTTCATAGGACGGAGATGATCTTGAGGATACTCTGCTAATGTCATCTGTTTCTTTTCAATGAAATAATACTTCACATGTCTTCTATTTTAGTATCAATACTTAGAGACATATATGTTAATTCAAGAAAAAGATGAAAGAGAAGAAAGCCCTCTTTTTTGCGGGGGGAGATGCATTAGAGAAATCAAAGAGAGAAATAAAATAATGACCGATTTTGAGAATTTAAGGGTGTTTACAGATCACCAGATCAGTTTCCTCATCTACAGGCGAGAAAACTGATGTGCGAAGAAATATTCAGCTTCTAGAAGAGCTGGAGTCAGAACCGACCCTACTTCTCACTTTGCTGCCCTTTTCTTTACTGTCGCTTGTGTTTTATCTAAAAGATATTAGAAACAAAATGAAAATAAAAATAAAAGATATTAGGACCAGCAGGACGATGAAAGAGGGGAATCAGAAAAAAGGGCCAGTCATAAGACAAGCAAATGCACTCTCAAAAGGTCACTAGTTAGAATACGCTTAAAAGGACACCTAGGTGAACACAATGCTGACCCCACAAGCACTGGGCTGTCGAGGAAGAAGGAAGGAAACAAACCCTAGAGAGAAAAAGGAAATATCAAGTGAACTACAGGAGACTGTTTTACAAGGAGGAACCATAGCCAGCTTTATACAGACATTTGAGAAGTTTATTTTACCATCAGCATTCTTAAAAGCTTATTTACATAATGAAGACCACATAGAGTAATCAAAGAAAAAAGTTCTTATTAACTCAGGTTAATACGTCATTTGAAAGTATAAAGAAAGTACAATATAAAGTAAGGCAAAGAGCTCTTTAGACAAGTGAATTAATAATAGTGAACTAATAAGTATAGGTCTTCTGAGGAAGTCATAAAATTACTGAAGAGATTTGAAAATACTAGTTACTTGAAATAAGACATCCCATTTTCTTGTTCATTTACTAGAGGATATAACAGAAGGACCTCACACGAGTAGTCACAGACTTTGTATTACTGTTGCAGTCACTTTGAACAAAGGGTTGTGCTATTAAAGAAAAGCTAGCCACAATGGAATGTGAAAGGACCTTTTCCTATTTACCGTGGTAACAAAGAGACCAGACAGCATAAACAGTTTTAAGAAAAGGAACAGAAATACTTGCTAACTCAGGATTTGACCTTATTCTCTACTAAAATATGCACTTCTTTTTACCCATGAAGACGTTCTCAGCATCATCAGCTTAAGTGAGAATATAAAAAAAGAGCCACCTAGCAAGTGGGAACAGCAATGCTCCAGAGCAGCCACTGAGGTGGGCCCATGCTGTGAATCGCCTGCTTTAAAGTATGGCCCTTCGGAATCACGGACACTATCGGATAGCATCTCCAGGTCGAGATGAGGAAGACAGGAAGGGGAAGCAGGGAGCGGTGTGGAGGGGCGGCGGGGGGTGGGGGGGGCTTGCCACCCGCAGAGCCACTGGGGAGTCTGTGAAGCCCCAGAGCCCATTTCGGGCTCCCAGGCTGGGAGCATTCGAACCTCCACACGCCACTTGCTCCTCAGCATTTTATTTTTAGAATGTCGTATACACCCACATCATACCCTTCACCAGCAGGACTCAAAATAAACTGAATCTCAAGCTCCTCGTGACCTTCTGCGTCTTAGGTTGTCACGGAAGAAAAGGACAAAGCAGAGCCGACGGGCACTGGATTGGGCGGGAGGCAATCGGCAGCTTCTTAAAAAACAACCAAATAAATCCCATGAAAACAGTTGCCATGTGCCTACTCTCCATCTGCGTTATTTTTACTTACTTGAAATATAGGGTCAAAACGATCATTCATTCAAGACCAGTCTCTACAGATGTCCTTTTCTGCCTGACCTCGAAGCTTACACAGTTAACACAAGCATCTCTAAAAAATTACCCAGTTACTCTTATCCCCAGCGGACAGAATACAGTTCTGTTTTCTGCCCTCTAGCCAAGACACTGTGCATGTGGGCAGGGGCTGAGGAGAGACCCAGAAGACACTCATTTACCTATGGACTTTGGCAGCAGGTTTTTGACGAATTCAGTGTGGTCCCCAACATGCAGGATGCTATATACGCTTTTGTTCATCAGCTCTTCCTGGTTATACCTTAGGTACTGTGTCACATTCTCTGAAACAAACACAACGTTGCCTTCCAGGTTCACTACAAAGAAGAACCCATCAAGGGCCTAAGGGAAGAGGCACAAATTGTGTTAGAAAGGAGGCAGCATAAAATCACATCCGACTGCTAGGAAGGGCGTGGCCCCTTTAAGGGAGACATAGTTCACCACGTGTGGGGAGAAGAGGGACCTCTCTGGCTCCACTCCTATCAATTCAGAAACAATCAACACATTTTCTCTTGCTGAGATGATTCCATCTTAGTAAGTGGGAGACAGCCTACCTCAGGGTTTCTTGCCACAAACTAAATGAGAAACACTCACTTTGTTAATTAATCAGGAGATAACTACTGCCTCGTAAAAGTATACAGGCATTTATCTGCATTTTCCAAATGAGACTGATGTACTCCACAGGGCCGATAACAACTTTTCTGCTAGTGATCCAATACGGAGTCCTCGTTTTGTACAGCTCCTCATGGAATACAATGGGAAGGAGAGGTCATTGATAATTTTCCCTCAGTTTAAGGATAAACGCCGAGGAAAAAAAATCAAAATTTTACTACCTTTAAAGCTTCCAAGGCTTAAGCGAAAAGAAGCGAAGGTGATCTGAGACCTCTTAAGGAACGCCAATCCTTTATTGTTTGGTGTAAATGGGGAAAGGGTCTGGGAGGTGTGTGTCTGATGTGACAAACTAGTCTTCCTGGGGACCTCAGGCTGAGATACAGCCGGCACTGCCCTGAGACTACACAGGGCCTTGAGGTTTAGGTTTCTAACAGTGAGGACTCTGGAAAGTTAACTAATCATGCCTGGCTCTATTACTTTGTTCTCCAAGTTGTCAAGATGCAGGCTCCTAAGTCACCCAGATAGCAGTAGCACTTTTCCTGTGATGGGTGCATAGCTCACTTTGCTGTCATTCCAAAACAGATTAGGGAAGGAGGTGAAGGACCTAGGATCATTTCAGGAAATAAAGAGGATAATAATAGCTACAGACACATTTACTGAGCCTTAAACACACAGTGTTGCTTTAATATTTACAATTCTGGAAGGAATGTTTTCCCTTTTCCAATTCACAGAGGAGGAAAAAAACTGACTCAAAAAGGTTAAGGGATTCGCCCAAGCTCTTGCAACTAGTCAGCTGGGTTGCACATCCAGGTGGATGTGACTCCAAAGCCCATGCTTTCAACTACCACTCAGCACAGTGTTCTCCAGTATTTACCCAGCCCATCTTCCTATCATGGTTGCCTGGGTGATGCAAAGGCCAGGAGCTCAGTGAGTTTCTCTTGGTTCCTCCTCCTTTTTCTTTTTGATCCTCACTTGTCAGAGCTGTTTCATGGATCAGGGGAGTGATCAGGACCAGAAGAGGCTTGATGCTGATCAGGCAGGCAGTGCTTGGACCAGGACCACGTGGACCACACAGTGCATGCCAGTTTCTTCATGCTGTGTATTTACTACTATTTTAACACGAATGTTACATGGGCACACCAGTATAACAAAGTGTATGAATGGGACATAAAGTGTTTACTTTTCCTATAGTTTGTTTTTTCCTTATTATTTAGCAGGCTCCTATTTTGTGAGCTTTCTTTGAATATATTCCATCTTTAACTCTATTTTCATGACAAAACTAAGCGCTCTCTCAAATTAGAACTGACCATAAGGCACCAATGAAAAGCTCTTAAAAATATATATTAAAAAAAAACACCATTTGGTTTTAAGTTTTTCTTAAATGTTCAGTCAGGTTTTCCCAATGGTATAAACAATATGCAGGGCAAAGCAAGACTATGTGTAAACAGCCTTCCACGACAGGTCGGCATCGACTGTTGGAAACCTTGTGTGTGTGTGCGTGTGTGTGTGTGTGTGTGTGTGTGTGCGTGTGTGAGCGTGTATATGAACAGGTGTGTGTGTGTGTGTGTGCGTGAGCGTGTGTATGAACAGAGGTGTGTGTGTGTGTGTGTGTATAGGACAGGAAGTCAGTTGATTAGTTATATACCAAACGTTCTTTTAAACTCACTGCTTAAATACACATTCAATAGGGATTGTCATAATTATATTACCTATTGTTCACTTTTGGAAGTGCATGTAGTTTCCTGCTGCTTTGTACCATCCTAAAAAGACTGTCTGTGGCATAATATAACTGAAAGATGAAATTCTTTCATCTTATAAAACTGTTTGTTTTTTTAAAGCTCACTATGATATGCTCTGATGAAAAAAGCTGACATTTGGTTTTGTTGCCTGGCAACCACTATGCTATGATGTAAGCATGAGTGTGCATCTATGCCTAGAACGGCTCAACGAGAACAAGTTCTTTCCGTTTAGATTATTACATGCAAATTCAAACCTTAAGTCTCTAGATTCAAAGTGTTACCTCTCACACATTTAGCACTGAAGTCCTGCTTGAACAGGTGCTTGCTCAATGCACTGAATTCTCAGAAGACTATTTTGAAACAGTGAAAATGTGGATTTATTTGATCTTACGAGATAAGGTCCACTGATATCTAGCAGTCTGATCTCTGCAATTAGTGGACTTACTCTCAAAAGGCTTGAGTCATAGCCTTGTGGTTACTGCAAGCATTTCTTTTTAGAAGCCTCAAAAACCTTCCCAAGAGTTTCCACCCTACTTTAATTTTCCCCCATATAAGGAATAAGCACAGATATATGGGCATTTCCTAATGGTAAAAATTTAGATTACCGTAATTTCCAAATGAATTTTGCTTCTAGTTCTTTCATCTAATTCTAAATAAGCAGAGTCCACCTAGTTAAGAGTTTTCTCATCTGCTTCTAAGAACCAAGTGGGAGGTAGCACTCTCTGGCCTTCCACTGCCTCGTGAATTCTGGAAAATCAGGTTAAGTGTGTTTTTGCTTTATCTCTAAAAATTGTTGTTAAATTTTTCAAGCCAGTGATAAAAGAGATACACACAAGGGCCAATGTGGGGTCATTTAAAGTCTTTTGGCCAGCAAAGTCCGACCCAAGGAATGAATTCTGTCATTTCTAAATATAAAGACCGGGTCAGACAAGCTTTACATTTCTTCTGTGTCCCCCCCGCCCTCCTCCGATTATACGGTAGATTTTCACATAATTAGATTTTCTAAAAATAAAAATCATCTTACGCACCAACCAAAAAAAAAGGGGCAATTATTGGTTATCTCTGCTTTAAAAATCCGAATTTCTTATATACGTGCAGCTGCTGCAAGTTAAGTGCTTCTACAGTGGCAATGCTGCAGAGCTTCTGGCCATGCGGTAATTTTCAATCTCATCATATCATCAGCACAGTAAATTATCCTGAGAACTGACATAATTTATGTCTCAGGGCTCCTCTGCTTCTTGTTATATATTCACTGACATTTTCCCCCTCATCTTACCGTAGCCTACATCTTAAATTTTAATTCTGGAATAGGTACAGCAAAGGACTTGGTGTTTAATACTGTACCGGTTAGTAAAATAAGAAAGCGGGACTTTACAAATTCTAGATAGTAGTCCGGTCATAAAACTTCCTAAAGTTGATAAAGAAAAGGCAGTTATGACAAACCATTACACTTACGAGTTCTGCCTATTCCTTCAATTTTCGTCTTTAGGAAATCAATAAACTAGTCGAAGTAACATAAATAAAAAGCGTAAACCTCCTTTTAAAAAAAATCTTTGGCCGCAGCATCGGGCACGCGGGACCTTAGTTCCCTGACCAGGGATGGAACCTGTGCCCCCTGCAGTGGAAGTGCAGAGTCTTAACCAGTGGACTGCCGGGGAAGTCCCAAGTAAACCCCCTTTTGGTCCTCAAACTTTAACCTATATATATAGGCATATGTACATGCATCTATGAAAATCTAAGAATTCTGGGAACGTTTCAAACCACAGCAATATCACAGAATTTAACAGGACTTGTGAACACGGTTTTCCAAAATGAATGCTCAACTGACAGTTAAAGTTGGTCAAATTTGTATTCTAATCCACTTAATTTAATTCTGTATTATCAACTTGAAACATGTATAAGCTGGAATCCGGAGTAAAGTCTAGATACATATTATTAATAGTAAAGCTCAAGAGGTCAGCAATACTTCAACTTTAAGAGTGAAAATTAAGTGTGGATTCTCCTTAAATTACATTCACTTGAAAATTAAATGGAATAATGGATAAACAACATTGTAAAATACAGAACCCAAATGAGGGTGCACTACCTCAAGCATCATAGGCCCTAGTGCATCCTTGTCGATGACACCCTGCCCGGTAGATGACACGTCTGACTTCTGCACTTCATCTATGTTGGCGGCTGCTGCTTTCTCTGCAACAAACACAAGTGTGAATTCAACGGCAGTGCTATTTCAAGGACAGAGTGACACAGAAACATTTTTATTGTAATGATTTCAAAAATCTCCAGTGGGATCAGAGCCAGCTATAAAAAAGTTAGAGTACAGCCCCACCACCACTGCACAGGAGAAACTGCTGGAAGCCGGAGCCGGAACATTAACTTTTCCCCTCCAGAACCTGTGGCTCAGCCCCTTTCATGCTGCCAATAAAATGAGTTTAGGGGTTTCACACCAGTCCCTGACAAGCATTTTTTTTCTAGATTGCAAAACTGCTCTATACTGCGGCACAATTAGTGCCGCCTGCAGAGATTCCCTGAGCTGGGATGACCCGGGGCCTGTTGTTCAGGCTTCGGGAAAGAAATCAAAGATGCATTTGAAGAAGGAATAAAAACGCGGCCTGACCACTGTGGCTGTTCCCACGTGATACTCCCCTGGCTCTTGTACTGTCCCACCTCTTGTCGCCTTCACATTTAAAGTAACCAGAAAGACTGGCCCCTGTCTGGTGGAAGGTGCTTGACGAGGTAAGGCAGAGAGAGCGGCACCCTATCAAGCACTAGGAGAATTTCAACGGATGCCCTTTTACCTAGTCCAGAGGTGTGGACTGAAGTGTCTCCCCACGAGGCCTGGGAAGACATTCCATCATGGAAAAGTCTCACGGAGGAAACAGATGCACAGTCATCAATATATATATGCAAACGGGTTATTTCAAGAACACCAAGAAAAGTTTAAAGCACAACAGATACATCCCAACAACTTGCTAGGAAACGACACAAAACAATGCGTCAGTTATTTGCCCTGAATAAATTATATCCTTGTTTACACTGCATGTTACCATTGTAATTAAATGCAAGTAAAGAAAACTGTAAATCAATTTAGTACTCAGAGTCAACTTGCTTTCATGAACTTAGTAGACTCGGCTTCCTTTTTTCTCATAACAGAAGATTTTACACAGTATTTTGAAAACCTGTAACGTTTAATTTGTACCTGGGAACCTAGAAAGTAGTTAGGAATTACACAGGCCCTCCAAATCTCGCCACTCCCTGATGGGAAACGTCCACATGCATATTTATCAGTGGAAAAGGGAAGAAGGCCTGTGTAGTTCAAGTCTAAGCTCAGCCACTTAGTACAAGTCAGAGCACACGTCATTTCAACTTTTTAAGGCCTTAGTACCTGATTTCTTGCATCACGGCCTGTGACAGGAGTAAATGGGATGATATGTAAAACACACTTTAAAAGCCAGAAAGGAGTTTACAGATGTAACTTACTAGCATAGTTGTTTTAAAAAATCCTTTTTTAATTTTTAAAATTCATTTTTATTTTAAAAAAAAATTATTTATTTATTTAGCTGCTCTGGGTCTTAGCTGTGGCATGTGGGATCTTCGTTGTGGCATATGGGATCTAGTTCCCTGACCAGGGATCGAACCCGGGCCCCCTGCATTGGGAGCGTGAAGTCTTAACCGCTGGACCACCAGGGTAGCCCCCCTATCTGTTTTTTTTTTAATTGGAGTATAGTTGCTTTACAATGTTGTGCTGGTTTCTGCTGTACAGCCAAGTGAATCAGCTATAAGTATACATATATCCCCTCTTTTTTGGATTTCCTTCCCATTTAGGTCACCACAGAGCACTGAGTAGAGTTCCCTGCGCTATGCAGTAGATTCTCATTAGCTATCTATTTTATGCATAGTAGTGTATATATGTCATTTATTAGCTCTCCCTTACTTAGTTCCAAATGCAGAATTTAGAAGCAGAGAGTATCTGTTTTCTCAATGACTCTGCGACGTTCCTGATTCACCTGCTTAGATCTGAATAATTGTGACCAGCTATACATAGAGATATAACCCGTCTGATAGCCTTCATAACTCGGCACCTGAGGATCTGTTAGGCCTCACTTCATTTCTTTCCTTGCTGCCCTCCCTAGCTCTTGACTGTAGGCCCCTTACCTTATCTGCTGGCTTGGTCTCAGCCCAGTTCCTCAGCCAGTCTTAACTGAGGCAGGCAGCACCTCAGGTTCTTCAGACAATTACTGCACATGTTCTCCCCATCCTCTCCCCCCGCCCCATCTTTCCAGAATCTTTCTCGCCACCAAGTAAAGGCACGTGGGGCAGACTCCCACGCCCCGACCCCCGCTTCTGCTAGTCACTCTGTAAGGCTGTAGATTTCAGTGTCTGTTCACTTTCCCACACGAGTCCAGGGACAGGACTGGCACCATCGGCTGCTGCTTCGTCTACTCTTCCTCTAATTTAACAGCCCTGCACTGTCGGGGGTCTGTGCAGGCTTCAGGCCTAAGGATCCCTGAGTTTCCTTAATACTGAATCTTAAAACCCATGGAACAGATATTATAAATGTATGCAGTCCTACTGCATTCTCATTTATTTACTTTTTGTCTGTGGTGTTGTGGCATTCGGGGTGTAGGAACCAGGGGCATCGTGCTCCCATCAGCATCTTCGGTGGCAGCAGTGACTCTCAAAGTGGGATGGTGTGCCTAAGAAGACCTCCCCAGAGAAGGTCTATCAGAATCTGCAGATTGAAAGGCCTTCTTTGCACAAGATTCTGCTACATCTTCTTGGAAGGTATCATTTCTCCTCCCCTTCTGCAATGAGAACCCCAGCCCAAGAAATAGTATACTATCCCCACCAGGAGTTTCACAAAAGGGGTATCCTTGGTGTATCCTCAGTGGCCAGCACCATCCCTAAGTCAGAGTAGGTTTTCACTGAATATTTCGTTGCTGACTGACGAGACCAGACCCACTGCTGGCACTGACCCCCGGGAATGCAGGGGCAGCTAGAATCGATGGTGGTGGGGAAAGGAACTGATTTTCCCCTTCAGGCCCACTGGCCCTCCAGGTGCAGGGGTCAGCAATATGGGGAAAGGGTCTCCTGAGGAGAACTGGGCTTAAATGATGAATCATCTTGTCTTGCCTCAGTCATTAACTTTCAAGGCATCTCACATTCTTGAAGGCTCCCAGGTCCTTCCACTTCTTCCACTGTTACGACAGGTGGTGTTATTCTTCTTAAAGAAAGGACTGGGACTTCCCTGATGGCGCAGTGGTTAAGAATCCCCCTGCCAATGCAGGGGACACGGGTTCGAGCCCTGGTCCGGGAAGATCCCACGTGTCGCGGAGCAACTAAGCCCGTGCGCCACAACTACTGAGCCTGCGCTCTAGAGCCCGCGAGCCACAACTACTGAAGCCTGCGTGCCTAGAGCCCGTGCTCCGCAACAAAGACAAGCCACTGCAATGAGAAGCCCGCGCACCGCAACGAAGAGTAGCCCCCGCTCGCTGCAACTACAGAAAGTCCGCACACAGCAACAAAGACCCAATGCAGCCAAAAATAAATAAAATTTTTAAAAAAGAATGGACTTAATTTAGATTAAGGTGAGGCAGAGCGAGATAGGAGGCAAAAGCTAATCACAAAGGCAGCCCCATACCTATCACTGATCACCGGAAAACATTAGGCTATTTGTCATATGAGATTCTGATATCACAATAGTAATAAATTATGGTTTTCTGTGGCGTCTATATTAATGCCTCATTTTATGGCAAAATAAATACAAAATAACAATGTTTGTATAACCCATTTCTGAGTCCTTTCTTAAAAAAAATTAAAGTATAGTTGATTTACAATATTACATCACTTTCAGGTGTACAACATAGTGATTCAATATTTTTATAGATTACACTTCACTTAAAGTTATTATAAAATAGTGGCCATACTCCTTGAGCTATACATTACATTCTTGTGTCACATTTATATTTCCCAAGTCTTTAAAAGACAATCAATATACTTTGTGAGATGTTGGCAGTTTGAGGATCTGATCATCATTCTGAAGACCCCAAAGTTTCCTGAATTCATTAATTAATATTTTGTGGAATTAACAAGATTCAAACTTGGAAAACTCCATCATGCAGGTTCCTAAACACTAATAAACTTTCAGGTCAGGGTATTCTAAATATTCTAGCAATGTGTTCAGGCACTGAATTTTTGACTTTTATCGGAAAATAAGAACGAGGGAATTCCCTGGTGGCCCAGTGGTTAGCCCCACTAACCACTGGGCCCCGCGCTCCCAATGCAGGGGGTGTGGGTTTGATCCCTGGGCGGGGGGAAGTTCCTCATGCTGTGTGGCACGGCCAAAAAAAAAAAAGAAAAAGAAAACATGAAGAATGAGATTGTATCTGCATAGCATTTTCCTTCATCTTTAGGAATCTACAGATCAGGTATAATTTAGGGCAAGGGCCTAAAATTTAATGTAAGAGATGACTTAGAGGGGATAAAACATGTGTTTGGGCTCTACTGTAAAGCCTGGACAAAAATAATTATCATCCTGAAAAACTGTAATAATAAAACATGTCCTTTTTTCCTCTTTATAACATGCAACTGAAAAATCTTCAAAAGGAGAAAAGCGGCAGCTAACAAGCAGTCACAGAGAATGCGGGGCTGGCAGGGGGAAACCGCCAAGTTACACTGTCCACGTGTCTGGATGTCTCGCTATGTGTCTCACTCACGTTTGTGTTGCAGAGGTAGTGAAGGATCCTCATGGGCTGAGAGCTTACATCCAGCTGCAGGGGCAAAGCACTGACAGCTGAGCCAAATGACAAGTGAGGGCTGAACTGTGAGGAACTAAGTTCACAGAAGGGATAAAAAAGGCTGGACATAGCTGAAAATACTTCACATCCATGGTAGTCGAATTGGATTCTGCAGGATTCGTGAGCACGTGGCAAAAGCAATGGACGTGTGGCATCCCTCCCTGAGCGAATCTCAGCCTGGCCTTTGAAACCACCAGTGTTACGGAATAATGGCAAAAAGATCGTCTAAACTGGAATTCTAGGAATCTGACTCAAAATGAAGACAACAAAAATGTTTCCCAAGGTCAATCTGAAATTGTGGAACATGTGCTGGAAAGAAAACTCCAGATGAGACCATTGATTATTTGCAAGAGAACTTTTAAAATGTTCAATATTTATATATTTATTAAGAGACGGGGAAATGTTCACTACTCACAGAGTAAATAAATAAGAAAACAGGGTGAAGAATTTAGGGCCCGTCACGCCTATCCTCACTAAGTGTTTGTACATATGCATTTTCCTGCTAATTTGTCATCTATGATTCAATTCTGTATTAGATTTGTGCTTTGGCTATTTCTCAGTATTAGAATATCAATAATATGAAGTGATAGAAAATAACCAGAAATATGGCTTTACCAAAGTAACTGGAACCTAAATTAAACTGGCCATGAATTTATATTACTTGGGTACTTTTCATGAAGTATTACCTCTGTACAATGTTCATTTGGGCTTTGAAATTAAATAGGAGGAAGAAAAGAACTCCTTTGAGATATACTGTTATGTTAACCGGACATACATTGGTATTCTGATGGAGCATTTCAAGAATGAGTATGTTATTTTTATGTCCCAGATATAAATAAGCTTAAATCCTTAGATATATTTATACTTCTGTAAGAAAGAACAGCATTACTATACTAAAACATACTATTTAATATTTTTAAATTAGGCAGTTTTCTCAGCGGTCACAAATTATATTTACTTTTCTATATTTTGCAACCATTAACCATAAAAATATATTCTGTTACAAAAATATGCTTCAGTAAACTCAACAGTTTACTGAAAGATCATCCTGGAATTTCAAATGATCAAAACCTTATGAAATCTCATTATTACAGATGGAACTCTTAAATCGAAAAAAGAGATGATAAAATTTAATTTTCAGAGCCTACAAAAAGATTTCTCCCCCATGCCCTGACTTCCATTTCTTCCTCCTGCACTTTGACCATTACAGTTATTCTTTTTAGATAAAGAATATGACCTAAGAGAATAACAATGCAAACAGTAATTCTGTCCTTTTCTTCCTCACTTCCCAAGACAAAAATACCATGAAATAGCTCTGATCTTTTAAACAGCCCGGCTTTACAAATGCAAAGCTTTGACTGGAGAGACTGTCCAAGGATGCCCTGTCATCTCTCTCCAGGGCCCCCTCCCTCCTGCTCGAGCAGTCCCATCTGGTCCCTTCCCCCATTTGCCTGCACTCCAGAAATCCAATATCAATTAATTACATTTCCAGTTTCAGAGCAAAGAACAAACCCCATCTCTTCAGGGACCATGTTAAGATGAATCATACCACAAACTGGGGGAAAATCATTAATATTATATGCCATATGCTTTTCTTTATAAGTGGTTATTATTTGTGTTTTCTCTCAGAACACAAGGAAAGGCAACTAGGGAAGCGTTTAATCTCTAGATATTTAAGTGATTTAAAAATACATAGAAAAGTAAAATTTAAGTTTCCTGGTGAGAATAGAAACAAATCAGAAACTGCAATTCTAGCCAAAAATTTATTTATTCTTTAAAAAAGTACACTTAGGGAATTCCCTGGTGGTCCAGTGGTTAGGACTTGGCGCTCTCACTGCCGAGGGCCCGGGGTCTATCTCTGGTCAGGGAAGTAAGATGCCACAGGCTGCGAAGTATGGTCAAAAAAAAAGAGTACACTTAGCTACTTTTAAAGTATAAAGTGTTTTTTGTTTTTTTTTTTAAAGACCTTTACATGTTCTAGAAGAACATCATTTATTGATTTTTGGTAACTTGGTGAATCTTATAATATTAGAAGGTCTTGTCTATTTATTCGGCAGGTGAACTGAGAACATACACTCACAGGGCCTTTTTGCCCTGTGACCAGAAACAAGAGTCCTGCCTCCTCACAGGGATGCCAGTCAGGGCTCAGGGGACAGCCACGTAATTGTTCTAATTTCAGCAGCAGTGGTGGCGACCACCAATGACTTAGAAACCTAAATGCTGTTTAATGCCTGCCCATTGGAGGGACAGGGTGATATGGCCATGATTAAAGAGGTTTATCCTCTTTCTTTTCCTTCTCTTTAAAAAAAATCATCTGAAGAGGCCATGGAAAACTTGTGGAAATTAGTTTATCTTTAAAAAGTCAGAATTTGAACAAATATCAATCATTTACTCTGAAAAATACATCAACGGAAAGATTAAAAAAAAAAAGAAAGATAAGCCACAGGGTATTTACATCTATACATGGAAAAAATTTTAACACGGCCCATGTTTAGACCTCCCTGACGTGTAACAAGTAAGAGTTTAAAAGTTGTTTTGATGTTTGGTCAAGCATGAGGAGAGTTGCTTTTATGGACTAAAATGGAACTAAAATGGAACCTGAGACTTTATGCGGGTTTTATAATTAATTCCACTGCTCCAAAATGAGTAAAATCACTCACCCAGATACCTATCAATTTTTCAGTAGACTGACGTCAAACACAAGTCTAATCACCTCCACAACAAATTTTAAGACTCTAGTGGGAATACATCCACAATTTCCACCTTTTCCTGCATTTAGGAGCTGGATGATTTCAGGTGAAGTGACTGTCAAACCCAGCAGCACTGGGACCCACGCAGAGCAAAGAAGTCATTGAGACGACGACAGGCAGTTTCTGGCCAAGCACTACAGATAAAATATTACAGGGAAAGTGATGCAGCATCTCAAAGGTTCTGGAAGGTAAAACCAGAGAATTATGCATCTGCACCCAACTAAAATTAGAAAAGCTGCCATCTGGCTCTGTGAAGCCAGCAGCACATTCTTATTCATTAGGAAGCATTCTGCTAACATAAAAACACAAGGCCCTTCCTGTGCTCTCCAAATGTGTTTATCTTTTCAACATTAATGCACTATATATCATCGGGCTGCTGAAATCTCCTGCCGTGCATATTAAAGACGCACAGCTGCACTTTCTTTGGGAGTGGGAGGAACCTCAGCTCCAAGGCACCTCCCTCTCTTTCTGACACTGAGCTTGGCATTACCACATCATGGTTTCCCTTCAGCACCAAGAAATGGCAAAAGGAACCAATCTCAAGGCTACCTCCACCCAGCAAAATACCCACACGCTCTGCTTCGGCGAAAGCAGTGTGCCTGGTTTCGTTTTCATCAATGGTGAGGCATGACTGCTTACACAGAACCAACCACCATGCTACAAGTTTGAAATATGCAGGCCCTACTTTGAAAATTAATGTACTGCACGGATCAAGAGAGAAAACAATAACCAGAAAAGATTTGGGGTTTAACTGGCTAGAAGATGCTTTTGTCTGTAAGAACTATCATCGACTCTGCTATTACCAATGTACCATTTTATTTAGTACCCAACTTCAAGACTACCTATCAATACCCAGTGTGTTGATAGGTAAAACAGACAGTGGATAATGTTTCGTAATAAGCCATGCATGTATGTAACAATTCGTCCAGAATCTCCTTCTTGTACATAATCTAAATATGTCTATGAGGTAGGAGTTTAAATTTAAAGACAGACCATGGAAGGAAAAAAAAAAATCAGATACACAGTAAACCACATCAACAGTGAAAAGAATCTTGTTTAAATCCATGGAAGTACGGCTTCGCAAGTACTGCAAGTGAATCAACTGAAAGGCAACAAGCACACGTCATTAAATCTCAGCTGCCAGGATTCATTCATTCTCCAATGTGACACAGTGGTCTCTGCTTGCATCTTCTCTAGCAATGAAGAGATGAGGGCAAAATAAAATATGAGAACTGCTTTTTTCAAGTTAAATCTAATTCACTGGGCACTGCTATCTAAGGTTTTAGGAGTTATCTGAATGAGGAACTGGAGGAATCATAATTTGCTTAGAAGGCTGAAAGGTTAAGATTGAGACCACATGAAGGTAGAAAAAAAAATAGGTGAGAAAAATGAGAAGTGAGGTGAAGTTCGAATTCAGCACTCATTCAGAAAATTTAAGGGCAGCCTCCCAAAGGGCCAAACTAAAAATGTTTCACTTCTCTCAACTACGTATGTTAACTCAGGCAATGCCAAAATTATACCACAGAAGCATGTAAAGTTTCCAATAAACAGGTTAAAATATGGAAATTATATGAAAAGTTGTTTCTAAAATCCTTAAGAAGACTTTGGTCTAAGTCATATAAATATTCTCTCTTGCAAATCATTATTGTTTATCAGCACAGCAGAACTCATCTCCCAACAGTCCTCCCTTACGCCCTGGCAATATTTATTCTCTCTCTCCCCAAATTTCAAGTATTAATAATTTCAAGTATTTTCTGACTGTCCCATCTGCACAAGACACCCTTCCACCCATTCTCTTTGAAGACCCCATCACTGTTCCAGAAGCTCACAACAATCAAGCTAAACCCCTTCCGCTGTTTCTGTGATGGCTAGTGCCTATCTACCCCTGACCCTGGCGCTGTGAGATGACTGATCTGTTTCCACATCTGTCCCGTTCACAGCGTTGCTGCCTTTGGCTACAGAAGTGTTTTTATGCACTGGCTGGCACACAGTGGGTGCTCAATCATGTCTGTGTTAACACTGAACAGTTTTATAGCTGGAGCTAAAATTCAGGATATGCACAATCTATAAAACCCACTGTGGGTTGGCTGTTTAGAGGGATCTATCTGGAAGAGCTTCAGTGCACACTTAACTTAATGGAGGTCTAGTCTAAGACTCTGATTTTTGTAGTCAAAGTATGAGGTAGAAAAGGGATGAGAAAGAAGGTCAGACTGTAAGTGCTAAGGCCATCAGGACAATTCCCACGATGGTCAGGCCAATGCGGGCAGCATTAGGTGCAGAGAAAAGTCACTGATGCTCCTTCTACACCTGAGAGACGAAGAAAAACAAAAAGAGAGCAACTTTATTCATCCAGGTTATCATCTAGGAAGTTTCAACCTGCTCCATAAAGAAAGGGTAGATTGGGCACCACAGGAGTTTTTAATCAGACTCTGGGATTTTCCCAGCCATTCTTAGCTCTTAAGAAACTATAAGCCAATCCAGGTAGATGTCTAAGAATCACCTATTTGCCCGGGGATCAAGGATAGAAGGGTGCTTTCATCAGATTTCTTCTTCTTTTTAATTTATTATTTTTTTGGTTGCGTTGGCTCTTCATTGCTGTGCACAGGCTTTCTCTAGTTGCGGTGAGCAGAGGCTACTCTTCGTTGCGGTGCGCGGGCTTCTTTTTTTTTTTTTCTTTTTTGCGATATGTGGGCCTCTCACTGTCGTGGCCTTTCCCGTTGCCGGCCGCGCAAGCCCAGCGGCCAAGCAGAGGCTACTCTTCGTTGCGGTGCGCGGGCTTCTTTTTTTTTTTTTCTTTTTTGCGATATGTGGGCCTCTCACTGTCGTGGCCTTTCCCGTTGCCGGACGCGCAAGCTCAGCGGCCATGGCTCACGGGCCCAGCCGCTCGCGCGGGCTTCTTATTGCGGTGGCTTCTCTTGCTGCGGAGCACAGGTTCTAGGTCCACAGGCTTCGGTAGTTGTGGCACATGGTCTCAGGAGCTGTGGCTCGCAGGATCCAGAGCGCAGGCTCAGTAGTTGTGGCGCAGGGGCTCAGTTGCTCCACGGCATGTGGGATCTTCCCAGACCAGGGCTCGAAACCATGTCCCCTCCACTGGCAGGAGGATTCTTAACCACTGTGCCACCAGGGAAGTCCCTAAATACATCTTTAAAGTGAACCTTTAAATACTGTATGGCATGAAATCTCTCCAATTTAAGCAGGAGTGGCACTGAGTCATCAATCAGCTTTCCACAACTATTTACAGCAGCAGGCAATTAAAAAGAAGACAAGGCTCAGCTTCATGCGGAAACTGACATGCTTCACCAGGCAGCAGCCCTGCAGTGAGGGTCTTAGGAACTTCAGAACCTGCATGTTTGAAAGCCCAGCAAAAGTGTGGACAAGAGGTGACCGCAATTTGCATGATGAGGTCAAAGTGAAATGAACAAAGGCTGACGTTTACAAAGACCCCTAAATTTGATATCCTGACTACCCTTTCTACAACGGGATCCTCTTCTTTCTTTGTGTATCGTCCTGTAATTCTCCAGTAAAATTTGTAAGCCAAGGGAAAAAAATTTCGTGATACCGCTGGTAATTTAGTTAATTCTCTCGGATTTTATATGTTATGTACTCTCAAATACAAAGATTATTTAAAGCAGTCAAATCCACTTGCAAGAAATTTTTAAAAGCCATCTTATTTAAAGTCTTACTGGGATGGCAGTCCAGTGGTTAGGACTCAGCACTTTTGCTGCTGTGGGCCTGGGTTCAATCCCTGGTCGGGGAGCTAAGATCCCCAAAGCCGCATGCAGCGTGCCCCACCCCCCAAAAGAAGGAAAGTCTGATAATTTTGTTCTCTAATAAAAGTTATGGAAAAGTCTGAGCCACAACTGAGAGACAGACACACAGTGAGTGTCATGGCTATCTCATGGATTAAGAAAAAAAAAATATCCTCAGGAGGTTAATTATGATCATCCGTACAGGCCATGGCATATATCAAAATTAACTATCTAATTATAAATATGAAGAAGACATAACAGTAATTAAGTTACTCCCTATCAAATTAACTGGCTTAAATTAGCTTAAAATTACAGTTTTGTTTTACATATATTAGCCGTAAGAGATAAGTTTCCCCACCATTCTACAACCCCTCAAATGATGAAATAAAATCAAGATGTATTCTCCCTATTTTCAGTTTTAATTATCCTGCTTAAGCTTTCACATGCTAGATGATCTCGTATTATGCTGTCACCAAGACTTCAGTAAAGTTCTACCCAATGGCATTTTGTAACAGGTTTAGTGTGAACACAGATGAACAGTTTGAATTCCAGCAATCTGTGTTTGGAAATCCTGCCTGCCGGGTGATGGCGTATAGTGAGGCAGACACATGACAATTGTGCAGGTCCAGTATTGACAGCAGAGAGCAGAGGTAGCCTTTCTTCTGTAGACTGAAAGCCTGGATTGGAAGAGGATGCTGTACTCATACCATATGTAATTCACCTGCCTCTGAACTGGCAGGGGCAAGATACTGTCTTGGATTCGCATTTTCAAAAAGTTTTTTTAATTGCATCAATGGACAGTGGGTTTCCCAGAGACTAGAATGGTGGCAGTTGTTAGGTCTGTATTGCTAAGGAAAATATTTGGCTGCATGTGGGTTTTCCTGAGAGCAAGTTAGTACATGACCTCAATCTTTTCCAAGCTTATCATAATGCTGTGAGGCTGTGCTGATTCAGCAAAGCAATCCATAATCGCTTGCAAAATGCCCCTGCCTCCCAGGGATGTTATGAGGCTTAAAAAGATAATGTATGTGAAGAACTCTGAGCGCCACAGAAGAAAGGCACTAAGTCATATTATTACTCTGCATTTATAATTACAAGCAGTCTTACAAAGACAAGAATCCAATAAACCTGTTTACAAATTACAAAAAGAAAATACACTGAATAATGTAATATAAATAACTGTAACAAAGAAAAATGTGAAATCACGCATATGTTTAAAAACAGAAAGGATAGACTTCATCAGGCTAAGTCAAGTGAAAAGAAATAGACAAGTTTCTACTAAAGGAAAATTACACCCCTTTGTGATAAAACAGAATTGAATCAGAAACTTACAAGAGGGTATTTTATTGAAGTTATCTTGAGACATTGCTCGTTAATGAATTAAATTCAGTATCATTTCTATGGTTTTTCTACCAATAAATTTAAATTTTTTTAAAAATCAATGTCCGTATTAACAGTAATAAAATTTCTTCAGTTATCTATGGTAACACTGAAAACATAAATTTTCACTCTCATTGGGATAAAATATGAGTACTTTACCAAATGTAAATTTCTTTCCTTTTTAAATATTACACTAATGCTGCCTTTTTTTTTTTTTTTTTTGGCCAATAGCGTTTGTCTCTTAGAAGGGAAACACCAGTTTTCTGTCTCTCTGGACCAGGCCAAGCAGGGCAACATGACACATGAAAATCTACTTCAACTGGGGTATTTTCAAAAGAGCAGGCCAGGCATTGCTGGGTTCTTGGGTGCCACGACCTTTACTGGACAGAATTGAGGCCTTCTTGGTCCTCGGTCCCAGGTGTCATTTCCTCCAGGAAATCTTCCTGGAATCTCAGGGGAGCCAAATTGTTACCCTCTGTTCCTCCAAAACACAACCATAATATATATCACTTACTACACCATATGGAAATCATCTGATTTGATCTGGATCTCCTCAGAATTCCCTCGAGACTGTGGAGTCCTTGAGCCAGGGGCTGTGTTTTTCATTTCTGCATCCCCGTCATCTTTGCTTGGCCCATACTGACCCATGCAGACACTCAGTAAGAGTTTAGCTGATCCATACTCTGGAGAAAACAGTGTAAAGAGCCCTCAAGTGTTCTGGGCAGGTTGTACGGGATCAGTTCCAAGCACACAGATGGTATAAGGGATTTTACTTTCTAATTTTTATTTGTAATTTTGTTTTCAAGAACGTAGTATTTCATGTGTTTAAGGGAAACATAAACACGAGATCAGATGGTGAGGATGCAAAGATAAAAAAGATAAGCCTTGCCCTCCTGTGTGTGTGTGAGGCACACTGCCATGGTGAAGCCGAGTGCTGAAATGGGGTGAGCACATTGTTTCTTTAAAGTGTTGTGGATTTATGCAATAAAAGAAAAATGAAATTTATAAATTTGTAAGTATTAGGAGGTTTTTAATTTACTTAGCTGGAAGACTCAGCTTATTTGCAGAGTAACATTTAGGATACAGCATTGATCCAGATGCTGAATGAAGAGAGACTCTAATTATCTAAGATTTCACTAAGAATGCTTTCATCACAGACTGAACATGGCAAGAGCTGATTACTTAACTGAAAATAAACTTCCATCAACACACCAGGAACAATGCATACACCTCAAGATGCTAACAGGGCCAAATTAGTTCTCCTAAGTGTAGCAGCTCAAAAGAATTTTGGAAAATAAAAATGGGGAGGTTAACGATCTGCTATATTATCCTCTCAGGATAAACCCAACTGCCAAGGAAATTAGGACTTATAGGTCTCAAAAATTCAGGCTGAGAGCATACTCCACAGGAATAAAAATAAGTTGTCCAATTTTCCAAGTAAACCTGCTGGGTGAACTTAAAAGAGAAAACCCCACAATCACTTAACCACAAAAGTATCTCGCTGTAAGATGGGTTATGTATCTGTCCTTTCTAAGAAAAGCACGAGTCACTGAGTTAAGGAGTGAAGCTAAAATACATGAGTGTCTAGACCTCTCCTCTTCCTTATCCTAATATGCAAACCAGGAACTCAATTTTAAAACCTCAGTTCCCAAAGGGGAGGATTAAGTCTAGTACATGGAAAGAACCTAAGGGGCTCCTCAGATTAGTATACAGAAGAGAAGCACTACTAAGGGAGTTACCATAATCAACTACACCTATATAAATATTATAGCACTGTGACTCTGAACAAGAATACCTGGTATCAGGTCTTTACAGATCCTGACGTTGGATCCATAATCTTTCAGGTTCATGATGGCCACCTCCCCCTATCCCTAC
>NW_006773723.1:4940779-5026038 GCF_000442215.2 Lipotes vexillifer
ACACGCTGAGGGTCAATTTGGAAAAAATAAACTGTTTGTAATTTGTATTTTTTTAAATATGAAAATAGCGTCATTGTGTCCTGTAGGCAACGGATGGCAGTGAGTGTATTCTTACAATTCTGAGTAACTACTGTATTGAGAAGGTGATTATTGAAGGTAAATCTGCTATTGCTTTGAAGCCACTAAGTAGGGACCAAAATCTCAGCTGTCCACCTGGTCAGCCAGGTAATGTCAATCAACTTCTGTACTCACCTCTCCAACGGCACAGGTGGCCTGACCCCCATTTCTCAGCACCCCACTTAGAATATTTCCTCTGAAATACTGATGAGCCATACTTCAACTCTTCATGTAACTTAAGATCCACTGTTTATCTATGTGGTCTTTGTCTCTTCCAATAGAAATTAAGAAAAGGGAAAGAAGAGAGAGAGAGAAGGAGAGAAAGACAAACAAGATACAAGCGGGATGGCATGGAAGTTCGGGGGACCCACAAGTACCTCCCGTGGGATCAAAAGAGATTAAATTTAGGGTTTTCTAAAGACTGAAGAGGAAATTGGGAAGAAAGACAAAGCCCGAAATAGAGCTTCATTTATATTTCAAAGAACATCTGGCGCACAATTTATCATGAGTTTTAAAGACCTCCTTGAAAGTCTGTGACTTTCCCTTTGTTACCTTCACTTTATCTGTTTCACTAGCTAAATAATTCCAGAATTGAACATTTGCTTCAAAGACAAGAAATGCACATAAAAACCTGAATTTTGTGCTGCAGTAGATCAGGGGAAGAGAAAAAAAAAATCCCAGTAGAAATAAAGAGAGTGGTTAATTTAAAGAAAGACAGTGGAACGGGGGGCAGGTGAAGAGAAGGAAAGATAACGCTGGCCCAGCGTCTCTGCTTTACTCTGCCAGCTCGGGTGCCTAGCTTTCAGACTCTCACACACCCAGGCCGGACCCTCTCCATCACCACGGGCCTGCCCTTCTGGAACTCTGCTCCTCTCATAAGCTTCTTGGCAAGTGGAGGCCTGGAGGGGGAAGGGTCCAGGAGAGACTCCCAGGGCAGAAAGGAAGGAAGAGGCAACCATGCTCCAGGCCTCTGGAAATCCAGGATCCTCCCAGGAAATATATGCATGTGTTGACTGATGAGCCTCTACAGTACCCTTCACCCTGTAAGAAATACCGGGTCAGTGGGTCCCACCTTTTGGGGTAAGAGAGTTCTTTTTTAATATCAATAATGTCCATGGAGCCTTACAGGACAGTTATCTATGCTTGAAATGACATATAACAGAAAGGAAAGGTTACAATAAATTTAGTAATGCTTCTAAGAAAATCTGTACCCTATTTATCACTATACCATCACTATAAATTTAAAACACAGCTGTATATACCTCATACATTAAGAACTATTCTAGTCAGAAGCATTATTGGTTACAATAGGCTTTATGGAACTGGTCCAGGAATCTCATCACAAAAACTGTACTGTTTTGTTGGAAAATATCCTGCATTCCAAACAATTAACTTACAAATAAATCTTAGGGGAAAAACATGGTTTTTAAAGTTCTGTGATGATATTTACGATATTTATTAATGAGTCCCTGGATTTAGGGACAGTGTTTTGCTTCTCTTTATATCTCTGGTAACTCGCACAGTATGTGGCACATAGAGGGCATCCAGATATAATCGTGAGTTAATAAGAAACCATCATGTTTAAGTATAGTCGTGGCACGGTCCCTGGCCATTTCCAGACACACCACTGGAATTTATTTCATGTGGTGCTACTTCAAACAGACACAATAGTTAATGATGGTCCTTAATTGCCTTCTATCTTTCTTCCCTCCACTATTCTATTCATACCTTCTTGAAGCCTCCGAAGAAAATCTGAATTTCATGTTGCTTTCACATTTTCTCTAAACCCTAGTTTTTGGCAATTGCTTTATATAAACACTTATTAAGCATCTCATGTGTGCAAGGCTTAGGGGAAGGATATAAAAATGAACAAGCTGGGAATTCCCTGGTGGTACAGTGGTTAGGACTGGGTGCTTTCACTGCTGAAGGCCTGGGCTCAGTCCCTGTTCAGGGAACTAAGATCTCTCAAGCTCTGCTGAGAGGCAAGAAAAGAGAAGAGAAGAAAGAGAAGAAAAGGGAAGAAAAGGGAAGGGGAGGGGAGGGGAGGGAAGGAAAGAAGGAAGGAAGGAAGGAAGGAAGGAAGGAAGGAAGGAAGGAAGAGGAGAGAGAGAGAGAGAGAGAAAGAAAGAAAGAAATAAAGAAAGAACGAACGAACAAGCTATGGTTCTTCCATCAAAGTGTTCACATGGTCACAGGGAGTTGTTTTTTTTTTTAAGTTTAAACTACTGTATTACATGCCAAAATGAAATATGTATTTTACCTAACAATGAAAACACCAGGGCTTCCCTGGTGGTGCAGTGGTTGAGAGTCCGCCTGCCGATGCAGGGGACACGGGTTAGTGCCCCGGTCCGGGAAGATCCCACATGCCACGGAGCGGCTGTGCCCGTGAGCCATGGCCGCTGAGCCTGTGCATCCGGAGCCTGTGCTCCGCAACGGGAGAGGCCACAGCAGTGAGAGGCCCGCGTACTGCAAAAAAAAAAAAAAAAGAAGAAAAAAAAAAACCCACCCGCTGTGCAGCTTTGGGTTAAAGAGTAATTAAGGCTTCAGGTCTGCCTAGAAGAATGGCTAGACAGGTAATAGCAGGTGACAAACCCAGAATGGTGAGACCAGATGGTGGAGGGTCTCGAACACCATGTGAAGACATTTTACTTTATTTTGTAGGCAGAAGAGGTTCACCGAAAATTTTCGCAACAAGAGTTACGCATCCAACACATTTTTAGGAAATCAGTGTTGGTAGCAGTGGGGATGAACTATAGAAGGTAGAGAAGCAGAGATGAGTTAAGGTAACAAAAGATGACTTAAAATAGGGTGCTGAGAATAAAAATGGGAAATATAAGGGGTGGAGATATCACAGGACACGGTGAGGACCTGACAGAGCTGACTGGCTGGCTGCATATGGTGAAGAGGGAGAGGACGTCGATGTGACCAGGACCCAGGTTTCTAGCCTAGATGAGCACAAAACAGGTGGCGCTGCCATGGCCTGAGACTGAGCACAGGGAACCGGACACGCCATTCTGTTAAGGAGGCAGAGGAGAGACTGAGTTGTCTGGGATATGGGGCGCACAGGGGCGATGCCTGACAGGTGGCTGGAAATCTGGATGCGGGATGAAATGGCAAGGTCTGGAGCGGGGCCTGGCGAAGGCCCTCACTGGGCATCTGTGCAACAAGAGGCACGGGAAGGCCTGAGATCTAAAGCTGACAGGATGTAGCACAGATGTGAAAGCTGAAGGTTGGAAACAGGTAAAACTGAAGAAGGAAGGGATTTAGTTGGGGAAAGAAAGAAGGTCAAGAGATAGATGAGGAAGGGAAGCCAGTGAACGAGCACGGAGAGAGTACAGACCAAAAGTAGAAGTCTTTTGAGGACAGCTGGTCAACAGTGACACAGCTACTTAAGTGTAGCTTAAGTACACTGAAAGTGTACCTGAAAGTGGTAAAAATTTTATGTTATGTATATTTTACCACAATAAAAAATGGTTAAATTAAAATCAATTCTCAGGTTAAAGTTAATTGGTATCCAGAGTCTTTAATCAATAAGTTATTATAAGCACACTGGCAATTCTTATGTTCTGTGAATTATCGTTCACTGTCGCATTCTTAGTAAACAAAATAGGATTCAAGATCTGATGTGCTGATAAGATTAACTCTGGACTAAAAGCTAACTAACAACTGTAATAAGCCTCAAAACTGCAGAAGGCCAATTTTCACTCAACTCTGCACTTGCGGGAAAGCATAAGCTGTAAGGGTCTCCATTTCTTACCAACAAAGCTAAGAGGAAGAACACGATCATTCTTTTCCTGGAATTATTACTTTGAAAACATTGGGCAGGGGTGACAGAAAAGATGAGAGGATTAAAAATGGACTCCTACACTTATTAGGAGAGATAAATGACTCAGTAATTAGGAAAAGGTGAACATTTTCTAAGTAGAAATGAACTAAAATATTTCAGAGTGAACAACAGTCATAAGAGGAGGAAAGAATTGGGAATTGCCTCGATCTGCCCACCCCACAACTACAGACAAACAGATAACAAGTCAGATCTATGAAGGCCATACTTCTTCCTTGCCTGGAACCTATATAACGAGGTTTAACGTAAAAGGCTTCAGGGAAAGAAACATTCTTTAGGGCAATGTGAGAACTGGCTAAAGTGAGGGAAAATGTCTAAAAGGGAAATCTCAATGCCATTGTGTTTTTTTCTCATTTTCTTACTGATTTCAGATTTGCCTCAAGAGATCTTTCTTCTTATACCTCAGAAGCTCCTCCCCATATGCTCAGCTTTTATGGTCATGTTTGGTGCCCTAAACTATTCAGCAATATATGATACTAGGATACTTGACTATAAAGGCATTCAGCGACGTCATATGGAATTAGATACTTGTTCTTTTCAAAGTGTCTCCTTGCAAAAGATACTCAACATCGTTAATCATCAGGGAAATGTAAATCAAAACCACAATGAGGTATCACCTCACACCCATTAGGGTGGCCACTAGCAAAAAACCAGAAAATAACAAGTGCTGGTAAGGATGTGGAGAAATTAGAACACTGCTGCACTGCTGGATTATAAAATGGTGCAGATACTATGGAAAACAGTATAGAGGTTCCTCAAAAAATTAAAAATAGAACCACTATATGACACAGCGACCACCCTGCTGGGTATATACATTCAAAGGTATCGAAAACAAGATCTCGAAGAGCTATCTGTGTATCCACATTCACTATAGCATTATTCACAATGGCCAAGATGGGGCAGGAACCTTAATGTCCATTGACGGATGAATGGGTAAAGAAAATGTGGTATATACATAAGATGGAATATTATTCAGCCTTTGGAAAGAAGAAAATCCTATCATATGCTATAGCATGGCTGAACCTTGAGGATACTATGCTAAGTTAAATAAGCCAACCACAAAGACATAAATACTACATGATTCCACTTATTCATGAGGTATACTCTAAAGTAATCAGTCACAGAAACAGAAAGAGAAGGTGGTTGCCAGCAGTTGTGGGGAGGGGAAATGGCAGCTGGTCAATGGGAATAGAGTTTCCATCACACAAGACGAAAGATTTCTAAGTCTGTTGTACAACAGTGTGCACACAATTAACAATGCAACAATGTACACTTAAAAAGAGGGAAGAGATATGGGAACATATATATATGTATAACTGACTCACTCTGTTATAAAGCAGAAACAAACACACCATTGTAAAGCAATTATACCCCAATAAAGATGTTAAAAAAAAAAAAAAAAAATTGTTAAGAAGGTAAGATTATGTTATATACTTTTTGCCACAATTAAAAACTCATCAAACCAGAAAAAAAAAGTCTCCTTGGAAGGACCTATTAAAATAGTTGCCTGTATAATAATTTATTACTGTATAATCCATCTCAGTCTGAAAATTAACTGAACCTGAAGTAGACAAAGACAGTCACATTTCCCTCTTCCTCGTTCTATCCAGCGCAACAGGTTGGAGAAACAAACAAAAAACAAAAAAACTAAGAAAAATCTACTTTAAAGCCTAAATCAACCAGACAATGACAATAAAAAGAAGAGTCAAGGGCTTCCCTGGTGGCGCAGTGGTTGAGAGTCCGCCTGCCGATGCAGGCGACACGGGTTCGTGCCCCGGGCCGGGAAGATCCCACGTGCCGCGGAGCGGCTAGGCCCGTGAGCCGTGGCCGCTGAGCCTGCGCGTGCTCCGCAACGGGAGAGGCCACGGCAGTGAGGGACCCGCGTACCACAAAAAAAAAAAAAAAAAGGAAGAGTCAAATAGTGGTATTTATGCTCTATATTTTTAATCTATTCCTATATTAAAATCACTACACATAAATTTGATTGTATTCAGTCACTTCTAATCTTAAATAGTGAATTACACACACACACACACAGTGACTAAATTATAATTGGAAACTCTTGTTATCTTCTCCTTACAACACTCCAAATATTTAATTCATTTCTCAAAAATTACATCATTCTTGCACTCCAATGTGCACAGAAGCACTATTTATAATAGTCAAGACATGGAAGCAACCTAAATGCCCATTGACAGATGAATGGAAAAAGAAGATGCGGTACATATATACAATGGGATATTACTCAGCCATAAAAAAAGAATGAAATAATGCCATTTGCAGCAACATGGATGGGCCCAGAGATTATCATACTAAGTGAAGTAAGTCAGAAAGAGAAAGCCAAATATCATATAATATCACTTATATGTGGAATCTAAAAAAGTGATACAAATGAACTTATTTACAAAACAGAAACAGACTCACAGACATAAAAAACAAATTTATGGTTACCAAAGGGGAAGGGGGTGTAAATTAGGAGTTTGGGATTAACAAATACACACTACTATATATAAAATAGATAAACAGCAAAGACCTACTGTATAGCACAGGGAACTATATTCAATATCTTATAATGACCTATAATGGAAAAGAATGTGAAAAAGAATGGATATATGTATCTGTATAACTGAATCACTTTGCTGTACACCTGAAACTAACACAACACTGTAATATACTTCAATTTTAAAAATTACATCATTCTTCAAACTAAAAATGAATAGATGTAAACTTTAGCTCATGGAAATTTAAACGCATATGACAAAATCTTTAGATGTAAGTTGTTTCAAAACCAATATATCCAGAATCTGCACAGCACTAGTATAAAGTGTGACTATGCTTTCTATTTGTTATATATTTTAGTTGGATACAATATGTCTACTTAAAATCGTTAGGGAAAATATTCCATGTTAATTAAAGATCATAATAAAAATAATTATTAAAAAGTACAAAAAAACTCAGCACTCCCTCAGGATTTCAAAATATACTCTAGTTGACAAGCTATGTAGATCTGTCATCCTTATCTTCTCTTAAGATAAGGAGCTAAACTTAACCAGAGTCTATGAAAGTTAAAAGTTCACCACCCAAATTTTCCTTAAGACACAAGTGCACTTTAAGGAGACAAACTAAAATACTGTAAATACTATTCGTGGGCTTCCCTGGTGACACGGTAGTTAAGAATCCACCTGCCAATGCAGGGCATATGGGTTTGAGCCCTGGTCCGGGAAGATTCCACATGCCGCGGAGCAACTAAGCCTGTGCACCACAACTACTGAAGCCCACACGCCTAGAGCCCATGCTCCGCAACAAGAGAAGCCACCGCAATAAGAAGCCCACGCACCACAATGAAGAGTAGCCCCCGCTCGCCGCAACTAGAGAAAGCCCGTGCACAGCAACGAAGACCCAACACAGCCAAAAATAAATAAATAAATAAATTTGTTTTAAAAAATGTATAAAAACTACTATTTGTTACAAGAGAAGTTGTAATTTATCAACCCTGTATAAGAAAGAGAATGTACTCACCCAATTGTTAGAATAAAAACTTCAAGTTCTTTAATTTAGGGTGCTCTTCCCCCCAATATAAAGCCATTATACAAGGCTAGATGAAGGCTGACATCAGAAAAATGTGAGATATTTATTTTATATAAGACAAACACTGTGCTCAGAACTGTGGCAGGTGTGAGTAATGCGTTAGATACAATCTCTGCCATCAAGGAGTCTGTCATTCAACTGGGGAAGAAAAAGAAAAGCCCACAAAAAACCTCATCAGAATAAGATTAGATAGTACAAGAAATGACAGGAGATTCAAAGGACATGAGTCTATATTGGTTGGGAATTAAGAAGTTCTTTGTTTAAAAAAGCAGCATTTGCGATGGGCCTTGAATAAGAAACAGTAGGACTCTAATGGGAATAGACAGAAACAGGGAAAGGGAGGCATTCCAGAAAGGGAGGAAAGAGTACCAATGACACAAAAGAAAAAACACACAAGTCTGGGTTAGCAACAATTCACAACAGGGTAGCAGTCTTAGGGTAGACACACTGATGAGATGGGATACAGGAAAACAGCACTGGGCCAGACGGGTCAGACATGGGGTGTTGGTGAAGGGCCCTGGCCACTGGATGTTCTATCCTCATCCAGCCTGGATGCCTTCTCACGGTACTCTATAAACCTACCCCACCCCAGTGGCCTATTAAAGGTGGGTAGTGGTCAACCAGCTGAGGGGGAAGAAAAGAGAAGCATTCTTTTCAGGCAGCAGGCACGGAGGCCAGGAAATGCGTGCAGTGGACTTGCCAGCATACCCTGTAGGCGAGGGGATGTAAGTTCAGGGAGTTTGTGGGGTAGAGCAAGGGGGAGTATGGCACGACCGGGGACAGACCACAGAGGGGCTTGGATGCTGCGGTGAGCTTCTTCTTTTGGACTCTGTCACAGTCTCCTGGCAGTCAGTGAAGCTGGGGCAGAAGGATCAACCTGGCGTCCTTTCAGGGGGGTTTCCTCGAGTATCTTCAGCCGATTCTCGCGGAGGAAAGGCCTGGTATTGCTCCCTTGGGCACAGTGGAAGATGCAGACACTCCCAAGCCCCGAGCGGTAGCAGAGGCTGGGGTGGGGGTGGGGGGGCGGCGGCGTACTGACGCATCTCCCATGGACCACTCGGGAGGGCCGACACTCAGCCCAAGGGCCCTTATCTACGTGCCCACAGCTGCCAAATGACTCTGTGCTTTTAAGTCATTAGTGAAAATGCCGTAAGAAACTATAAAATTTTATATTTAAAAATGTCTCTACCTTTGTGTTTGAACTTGCACACACATGCTTCTGAGTTTGTTTACCAGCCTTCTCTATCTGCCAGGCTCTCTGTTGGTCCCTCTCCCGTTGCGGAGCACAGGCTCCGGATGTGCAGGCTCAGCAGCCACGGCTCACGGGCCCAGCAGCTCCGCGGCACGTGGGATCCTTCCAGACCAGGGCACGAACCCGTGTCCCGTGCATCAGCAGGCGGACTCTCAACCACTGCGCCACCAGGGAAGCCCCCTTACTGCCTTTCTATCTGTCGTTTTCCCCCCTCACTTCCTCCTGCTCCTTTTAAGTCCCCTCAACAAGTTATAAAAATAAATGAAAGGCTTTTTATTTTGTTTAAACATTTTTCGATGTGGACCAATTTTAAAGTCTTTACTGAATTTGTCACAACATTGCTTCTGTTTTATGTTTTGGTTTTTGGCCCCAAGGCACGTGAGATCTCAGCTCCCCGACCGGGGATGGAACCTGCACCCCCTGCATTGGAAGGCGAAGTCTTAACCACTGGACCGCCAGGGAAGTCCCATGAAAGTCTTTTGAAATAAAGTATTGTTTCTCGTTACAGATGAATGAGACATTTTATTGTTCTCATGTTTTCACTTAGTTTCTTCTTCTTCTTGTTTCTTTAGTTATGTGCCTTCTACTCCCCGCGCCCAGGAATCAGCCGCATTAAAAAAAAAAAAAAAAAGTCTCCCCTTCCTACTACAGGGTATCTCTAGAGGCTGTAGACCATAGTAGGTGACGTCAAGTGAACTCTGCTGGAGATAGGAGTTTCTCATTTTATATCACCTTCTCCAAATTTCAAAATTGCCTATGATCCTGTGCTGACTGTCCCATTTGGCTCTGAGCTGCCCTTTTCAGCCTCAAATCGAACCAAATGCTTCAGTCCATCTTACCACATCTTACTGTAGCTGAACAGTCTGACTTTGCACACACCGGGTGCCAGGGAGGGCTCCTGTGCCTTTGCTTGGGTTCCTCTGCTCCCTGTTGGAATGTCTCTCTCCTTCCCCCGGCCCCTACTCTCTCATCTGTTAAATCTTACACTTACAGCAAGGCCCACGTCAACTTTACTGTCCTCCTTGAAGCCTGTACTAACATCGGTAATTACACTTATTCCCACTGTCCCTGTGTTCCACAGCTGCCTGTGTACCAGCGGACTTCCCTCCAAATGAGTGAACACTCCAAGGAAAAGAACCAAGTACTTAGACTGCTGGATTCCTTCCCCCTTAGTGAATACACAGTATGCCCTGCATATAGTATTTACTCAGTAAAAATTTTATGGAATGAATGTTTGCTCTTGAATGAAATCAATACAGACAAGCAGGGTGTCAGAATTTCTTTTCCTAACAGTACAAGGTGAGCAAGAAAACAAGCGATGCCTAACTTCTATTAGAGTGTGGAAGCCAGTTTAAGTCTTGAAATGAGAGCTCATGTCATAAATTGTTAAAATCCTAAAGCATTAGAGCACATTAAATTATTTAAATTCTCTTCATCTGAAAGCTGTTAAATACAAAAAAACTTCCATATACTTAGGGGAAAAAACCAAAAACCAAAAAACCCCAAACCAAGGGGCTCCTAGGAGGCACGAAAGCAAGAATTCCATCCTGCTCGCTCATTTTAAGGATTTCATTAATAGTATGAGCCATTAATCCACATGAAAATATGAAAGTGAACTATATGCATACCAGTGGGAAAGTATTTTATTTTCATTAAAAACGGCAATGTCAAGGACATATTGCTGATCACAGGTGACATTATCAAACAAGGAAATAAAATTTGCTTTATCTCTAGATGCATGGAACCCTGTAACAGTTTCAAATCTTCAAGCATAAGCTAGGGCCGGATTCGTTCCTGTGTTGATGTAAGTAAGGATGAAATGAAGACTGCCATGACTCTAGCCCTCTTTAGTTCTCCTTAAAGCAAGGTTCTTGAAAAATGTCACTCAGGTAACAAGGATGGGAAGGATGCAGGGTGCAGCACCCCTACAGGGTGCAGCAGGGCAACAGAGCTGGGGGAGGGGTGCAGACAGGGTCACACCAAGCACATTTTTTTTTGGCCATGCCACACAGCTTGCGGGATGATCTTAGTTACCCGACTGGGGACTGAACCTGGGCCCTGGCAGTGAAAGCACCAAGTTCTAACCACTGGACCACGAGGGAACTCCCCAAGCACTACATTTCTGAGTTCTGTCTCTGAAAGGATAGTTTTTTGTTTTTTTTTTTTGCGGCACGCGGGCCTCTCACTGCTGTGGCCTCTGCCGTTGCGGAGCACAGGCTCCGGGCGCACAGGCTCAGCGGCCATGGCTCACGGTCTCAGCCGCTCCGCGGCATGTGGGATCTTCCCGGACTGGGGCACGAACCCGTGTCCCCTGCATCGGCAGGTGGACTCTGAACCACTGCGCCACCAGGGAAGCCCTGAATGGATAGTTTTGATAGCTCTGTTTACTTATTTCTGTATTACAATAAAAAGAATCAACATTGTCAGAATATTAAGGTTTACAACCGTAACAGAGAAAACATCCGAAAACGACTCATTTCCTTATCAATATTGAATCCTTAGCAAGAAAACCTAGATTCATTTGGATGAGGACTCCAAGTCCAGATGTCAGAAACCATGGCGAGAAGAGTAATAACTACAGTTGAGCAAGTCTTCTTAACCTGCCAAGCACTAGACTAAACCCTTTATAAACACGTTGAACATAGTCTTCATATGAGCAATGTGTAGTGGACATTATCATCCCCTTTTTACAGATTAGGAAGTAAAGGCCCAGAGATGTTGGGCAATTTAGACACTGTCCTACAGTGGTGAAGAGAGAGACTGGGTTCATCTGATTTTAAATAAACCTCATGCTCTCTTAATAAGCTCATTAGATTGATTAACGTATTCTGCCAACTGAGTTTGGTACTCGCACTGCTCTATGACACAGTCTACACTGCCGGCCCACTTTTACTGCCTGACTCTGTCCATTTAATTATCGTCAGCACCTTTAGAAGAATAGGATAAAAAAGAAGTTGACAGTTGAAATTTAAACTATATGGAGTGTATAAAGGGCCACTGATTTTTGTTATTGTTTTTTTTTTAAAACCAACTTAGAGTACATATGTCATCGGTCTCCTCCTATTCATTCTCCAACTGATCAAGAGTTAGTACTGTCATAAATACCTGACTGGCAATCCATGACAGTGACTTCAGTACGGCTGTATCTACAAGGGCACGCCTACCCTTTCCAAGGCAATGGATGACTCTGCCATCACCCTAAGATTTCATCACATGGAACATAAACAATGCCTGGAAGCATCACCCCAAAGCCTGACTTACAGATATCCTACCCCTGGAAGGGATCTGATATCGCAGCCCTTCTGCTTACTCTGCTTGGTGACAGCTATTAGTTCACACCTAGGCGTCAGCTTTGAATAATTGAATTTCCATCACAAGAACCTCATGTATTTAACATGGGGGGAAAAAAAACTGGAAGGAAAAGTATAATCTTAAAGGGCTCTACATTTTACTCTTATGTGCTAGAATTAGGTTGTTTCCATTGCTATTCCCTTGAATTTTAAAATAATGAGTTCATGAATTTGACGCACCTACATTTACCAGACAACCTCCTATGCCCACCAGTGGTATACTGGGAAATGCTTAAAAACCAGCTCCTTGGGGGAAAAAATAATAAGCACCATAATGCTGATTACAAATTTTACTAGTACAAAGTATGTGGAGTATATAATTTACAAATGATAATAAAATATACAACACCCTTTACTGTAAATTCCAGACAGCCAATTGATTCTAATAGAATGTTTGTTGATTTTTGCCAAACTCTTGTCTTGTAGCTAACTTATAATTATAGCTGATGAAAGAATATAGTTCTGACATGAATGCTGTTTGAAACTTTCATTTAAGTTAATAAGACAAAAGCGAAATAATGAAAATACATGATGAAGATATGGAACGTAGAAATTCAATTGTCAGTTTGTAAGTGACTTTTTTGCTGAAGTGGACAGTATTTTTTATGTGTGCATGTAATGTCTACCTAATGTTAAAAATATTAGATGTTAATTAGAGATTCGCAGTAACCACCACTACCTAGTATTTCTATGATGTAGACACAAGACACAAAAGGCCGCTAGAGCAAAGATAATAGTCAAATGCAGTACAATAATTAGGAAATGACGAGTTTTAGTCTTCCTTACCTTTGTGTTTTTAAATATAATTTAATTGTACATCTAAACAATTTTTAATAATGGCTGTGCTTATCAAGTGGCTTATAAAATTCTTGAAATTTAATAATTGGCTCTCATTGCTTGATAACCAGTTGACTCCAGCACACCACCGCCCCACACCCTCTCTTAAAATACTTATTTTTTGATGCTATGTGCAACTGTAGGGGAAATTTACACGTATGAACCAATCTGTAATCCCAACGTTCTCACACTGGCACTACAATCAAAATTAAATCATTAGAAGAATCACAATGAGAAACCAGAACGATCTTTTAGGTTGCCTGATTCAACAAGAAATCCTCCCCCGCAAATCTAGCCTGCACCAATGTGAATTTCTGAAATATACCTTTTCATTCTTATTGCTATTCACGTTCAGAAAAATAATAATGAAAGGGTGAAACCAATTCTCCACTGACTGATAAGTACATCCCATACTCAAATATGCTGCACTGGGCTTCCCTGGTGGTGCAGTGGTTGGGAACCCGCCTGCCATTGCAGGGGATGTGGGTTCAGGCCCTGGTCCGGGAGGATCCCACATGCCGCGGAACAACTAAGCCCGTGCGTCACAGCTGCTGAGCCTGCGCTCTGAAGCCCACGGGCCACCACAGCAAGAAGCCCGCGCACCACAACGAAGAGTAGCCCCCCCGTTTGCTGCAACTAGAGAAAGCCCGTGCGCAGCAACAAAGACCCAGTGCAGCCAAAAATAAATGATGATAAAATAATATTAAGAAAAAAAATCTTATGAAAAAATATGCTGCACTAAAGAGGCTTTAAATGAAGTGACAAATGTTTTCCAAACAATACAGTTCATTTTAGATTATTATTTTAGAAAAAAGAACAAAAAGTGTTGGGGTAATAGAGGAGACTCACTTTATGCTTCAATTTTATTTTTTAAGAGCACAGGAATCGCCATGTATTTTCCATAGGAATTTTAAAATTTAAGTTTCTAGCTAAGGAGTGTGAAACTGGACTCACTAATCCATAATTAAATCATTTGTATTTTTCATATTACTTATTATTCTTCTGTGAAATAGAAGCAATATTAGTCTTCCCATTTAGGAAAGCGTTTACGTACTAAACGCTTACTGTGATGAGTACTTATGACTATTCCTTGTAAGTTACAGACACCAGATGTTTTCCACATTTACCAGCATCATACCACATAGGAAGAAACACCCCACTTCAATATCAAAAAGCTGGTGTTATGGTTGAACTGCAGACTCTGTGTGCACTTGGTCTGCTACTACAAGGTGCACGGCCGTGTGATGCTCTTGGAGAGCTAGCGTCTACCAAACACAGGTCTCAGAAAGTGCTACAGACAAGGGAGGTTTAATCATTTAGATAGCTGGTAACCCCCCTCCAAAACCCCATCCTTCAGGCCACTTAAAAATATCCATCATTCTCTGCCTTTGTTCCCAAGCCTACGGAAACGTGAGGAGCAGCTGATGACCGAGCAGACTCGAGTGAAAGAGCCCATCCTGCCTGGCTGAGCTGCCTGAGCTTTGGACGCTGGCGGGTTCCTTTCACAGGAGCCTGCTTTCCTGACTGTGTAGCCTTTAGTTGCACCTCACGCAATCCAGCTTAACTCTTCAGGACAGTTAGGATTTTATTCAGTCTGATACCTGCGACTGCAATACAAATTAAGTTTGGATGACACTGTAAAGATGATGGTTGGATTCTATTTACACTGATTGACAGGTGGGTGGGTGGACACACACAGAGGGAGAAGGAAGGGTTCCGATCCGACCTATGTGTTGCTCTTGAACCTTAGCTGGCTGCCAGCTGCTGAGAGAGATCAAGGTGGCCGCACAGAGCTGTCGGTGGATGCGGAGTCCTCTGGCCCCAGAAAAAAATGTGACTTTCTTCAAATGACCCTGTAGGGGAGCATATTCATAACCATTTCCCCACCTTTTTTTCCCCTGCTTTCCATCTGAAGGAAGAGCTCACTGTATGAAGATCTGAGCATAGGTGAAGAAAAAAGGTGCCTTCCTACTGAATGTGGGAAAGATATTTACTGAATACGTACTAAACGCTTACTGTGATGAGTACTTGCTGGGAGCATTTAAGTAGCTCCTAATTTCTTCAACAACCGTGCAACCTAGATGTTGTGACTGCTAAATTCTATGTGAGGAAACTGAGTCACAGAGAGAGAAAATAATTTGTCCAGGTTCAAAAAGTTTGTAAGAGACAGAACCAGGATTCATACCTAGCCTCCACCCGATTTGATTCTAAGGTCCCTGTTCTCTCTAAAAAACAATTTATTAAACAAGCAATATTCTTAAAATATTAGATTGGTCGAGAAGTTAAAAGTGTACTTGTACTTTTCATTTGGGTTTTAACTTCTGCTTCCCTTTTCAAAACACGTTACTTTTCAAATTAATGGAAACAATATTGTAAGAGGGAGACGTGACAGGGTTTTTACTGTCGCTGCTTCTTGGGTGGTCCTGGCATGGCGGCCTTCATTACACCCACAGAGAAAGTATGGCAGAGTCCCAGCGTGACACATCTTAACGTGTTTTATGGTTTGAAGGGGGGAATAACCAAGTTTTTGCAAAACTGTAAAACCCTGTGCAAGATCTTGATAGTAAAATACATACACATGTAACTGTTTTCAAGTGTGAAAGTTCTACCTAACGTGGGATGTTCACAAAATCGAATCATTCAAAATCCGCAGAAAGGGGCAACAAGAAGCTTAATGATTTCTCCACTGCAACGATACCAGCACCTAGAAATGCAGCAACTTCAAAGCACTGTTAACCTTGAACCAGTTATTTCTCCTAAAAATTTTAGGAATACCATTTTATCCATTTGCTGATACCAAATTGAGATTAAACTGAATTGTTGATAACTAGTGAATCTCAAAAGGAACAAAAGGAATAGGAAAGAGATGAAGGCGACTGAGGCATGCAACTGAGTAGAAAGTCCATGAAAGCTGAATGTTACGATGATATAATTTTGATGGAGAAACCAGGAAATACTAACTTTCAGAGCGGGCTGGTGTTAGAAACTGCGCGGTAGATGCTATGTGTATATGTTTCAGTTCTTAGAAGACAGAACTATACTTGCAAAGTTTTGGGTTCACATAGCTATAGAGACAAAGACATTTTTCTAAAATCTGCCTCTTTTAAATGTTATATAAAAGGCAGAGAAAAAAATCATATGAACTCTAAGAGGATGCATTCAAAAACAGATTACAGGAGATTATTATCTCCTGAAGGAAAGCAGTGTATAAGGACTTCAGGAGCATATACTGGCCCTGGGCACCAAGACGCTGTTCGTACCTGCCTAATACAGATTTTTTTTGGCACTACAAAGTCCAATGTGAATTTTAAAACATTATTTTTAAAAATTTTTTTTCTGTAGGCAAAAATATCAAAGAAGAGAGGCAGAAAATGATCTCAGGAAAAAAAAAAAAAAAAAGAAAGAAAGAAAGAAAAGAAAAGAAAACCCCAGGAAGAAAGCTGTCATGTTCTGTGTTTCAACTTCACAAAAGAATTCTATCTAGAGGTTGAACCTTTCCAATCTATCTCTTGTCACTCAGGATATGAAACTCTAATTGAGTGGCGTGGCCAGCTGAGGCTCACACTTCAATATGCTGACGAGCTGAAGCAGGAGGTGCTTCACTCCCTTACTTCTGGTTTCCATCCTCGGTTGGCTCCTTACCTGCAAATTATGACAGTCACTTGCTGTGTAAGCTGTATCGATCCTAAGGCAGGGGAGGGGAATCGGTGGGCACCTGACTGAGTTTAACTGGATGTAAAGTTACATCACCCTGCCTCACCTCGGCCCCTCTGTCTTTAGGGAACTGTTGAATTTTATATAAAGCCTATTTATAAACCACTGCAAGTGATACCTGCATTCATCTTGCCCTGTGACATCACCTTCTCATCAATAATTTAAACCCAAGAAATGGATTAAAGGGACTCTGAAGGGACTTCTCACACATGGAAAAAGAGAAACCCACTAAACTCTCCAAAATATTCATTCACTCCTCTTACCTTGTTCTTTGATCTGACGAATTTGCTTCACAGTTTCTTTTAAGATTGCACATTTGTCAGGTTTGAAGTTAAAGTTGTCTATATCGTTAAAATTAGCAAAAATCAGCTCTGCAAGTTCTTCAATATATTTATTTTCCTGTTCACGATTACGTTTCTCAGTGCTCCTCTTGGGGCTATTACGAAAAAGATAAGCATGTTAACCAAGTTCTAATATAAAGAGAGCAAACAAAAGTTACTTAGAGAAACATGGAATACTTTGGTGGAAAAAAACCCTCGAATCTGCCCTAAATGTTGCATGTTTTGTTTTTGAAATCAAACTTACCCCAGTTGGTAATTACATATTGACTCGTGTGATCATTTGTTCAACGTGTTTCATGTCTCCCACTGGACTTGTAAGCTTCACAAGGACAAGGACAGGATGATTTGCTCACCACTGTGCTTAATGCAACGCTTGGTAACAAAGAGGTATCAAATTCATTGTTGAATAAGTAAAGAAGAGTTTTAGAAACATAAGGGAGCTCACGCTTATAAAAATTTATTTAAGATTAATAAAAGAAGGGAAGTTAACCTACTTAAAGTAGGAATAAATAAACTTCAATGATTTTTGATAAAGCACAGCAAAATGATGAAAATAAATCTTTATGATTTCATAGACTTCTTTAGGATGTTCATAATCAAACCTAACGGCCTTTTAAGATAACGTTAAAAACCACAGTACAGCTAGAAACAAAAGCGAAACTGGCCCAGGGTCTTTGTTAACTGTCCAAGCTGAATGACATGCAAAACGTAAACAAATGGTCCAAGTTCGACTTGAGTTTGAGAACGTTAATGGAAGGGAGGGAAAAAATAAAAATTGGCAAGATCTCCTCATCTGAATTTGAGGAAATAGCAAACTCAAAAGTTCCCTTTGGTAATTACAGCATACAATTTTTTTCTCAGGTACGGTAGAGTCCACTGGATGATATTCAAACAATACAATAAATAAGAAAAGCAAGTTGTTTAATGCAGCAGCTCTCTGTATTCTTAATATATAATTATTTGTATTAATGCCAATTTATAAAATCTTGTAATGTGTAGTAGACATTGATATGTTTGCCTCTAAATATTAGCTTTATTCTCATGTGCTAATAAACCTAAGATAGAACACAATCTCTCCACTTTATCGTGGTTGCACGAGTTGTCCAAGATCACCTAGTGAGTGACTGGTAGAGCAGCGACCAGAATTGGTGTTGCTAAGTCTCATCTTCAATCCTGGCTTCCACCCTAATAATTCCAGGGAAAGGGAGACAGTGGCTGCCATGCGCAGAAGAGCTAAGTTCCCATTCTGAACCTCTCTACCCCCTTCACCTCCCTCCATCACCCCTGCCCCCCAAAGATGCCAACGAAATGACACATGGGTGGGAAGGAGGGGCTGTGCTCCAAGGCCCGGGGGAGGCAAGCGCTGTGCTCATCCCGAGAACCAGCAGAGCACTGGTGAGAGAACAGGCTCCATGTACCAGCTGGCCTCCTCAGCCAGGACCGCCGGGCCCTGAAGGCGGTTTGACAGACAGAAGGCTGAGGCTGGCCAGGAAGGCTCAGGGAACCTAGAGGCCACACACAGGAGATGGGGGCTGCGGTGTGGACGATGGCCATTTGAGCTGCTTGTTTTGCTTGGCGACCAGACGGGGAAGACGGAATGGCTTTCTGCTCTTCCTCCTTCTTTTCCTAGTCCTCTTCCCTACCGTTTCTCATGGGATCTTTCTACTGGCCACGGGACAGAAGTGGCTGTCCTTTTTTTTTTTTTTTTTTTTTTTTTTTGGGGGTACGCGGGCCTCTCACTGTTGTGGCCTCTCCCGTTGCAGAGCACAGGCTCCGGACGCGCAGGCTCAGCCGCCATGGCTCACGGGCCCAGCCGCTCCGTGGCATGTGGGATCTTCCCGGACCAGGGTATGAACCCGTGTCCCCTGCATCGGCAGGCGGACTCTCAACCACTGCGCCACCAGGGAAGCCCTGCATTTCTCTTAATTGATGACCTCACTCTTCTCTCACCCAATCTGTCCACGGCCTCCCCAGCCAAGGAATATCTCTAAAATAACTTTTTTATGTTAATATCCTTCAATCTCTAGCCATTATTCACAGGATAAAGTACAAACTCATAAATACACCACAGAAAGCCCTTTATGATCCAGCTCCTCCCAACCTGTCCAACCCCATCTTTTTCTGCTCTCTAATATGTGAATTTCCTCCTTCTCTCAAAGCTCTCCCCCTCTGTACTCCCCCAGCACCCTGTCCATACCTCTAATAATATGTCCTCCCATTGGATGAGAAACGGCTTTCACGGGGCCCCCTCTGCAGCAGGCATCTACTCTTTTTGCCTGTGCAGAGTCTGTTCTCTTCTTTTGGTAGCAGAACTTTGGGAGTTACTTGGGCTCCATCGGAAGGCCTGTCAATCCAGGTGCTCTGCCCTCCCTTCCCAAGGGGTGGGCTCCTGAGCTACGCCAGGGCAATCAGAAGCTCTTCCCAGAATTCCACTGTGTAGAACGACCCCAAATGGACAAGAGGTGGAGCTGATTCCCTTTGGCAGCAGTGCCTTGGTGACACAGTCCATTAACTCTGCTCTCTAGATCCTAGGAGTTACCCTCATTCCAAGCTCCCATAAAACTTAGTCCATATTTTGATCTTTTAATTTTTTTTTTTTTTTTTTTGCGGTACGTGGGCCTCTCACTGCTGCGGCCTCTCCCGCTGCGGAGCACAGGCTCCAGACGCGCAGGCCCAGCCGCCATGGCTCACGGGCCCAGCCGCTCCGCGGCACGTGGGATCTTCCCGGACCGGGGCACGAACCCGCGTCCCCTGCATCGGCAGGCGGACTGTCAACCGCTGTGCCACCAGGGAAGCCCGGCTGTCTAACTTTTAAAAAGCATTTGCACGATTTACATCATCAAAAGAATGAAGTGTCTTTTCTACCCCTGTTCCCTATTTGCCTAGTCCTCATCCTCCCACATGGGTAACAACTCTTCTGTTTCTTAACTATCCAAAAGCAATGAGTAGAGTTCTTATTCTCCTTCTCTTCTATACAAATGGTAGGGCTCCATAAAGACTTTTTGAACCTTGCTTTTTCTCCATAACAATATTCTTAAGAGATATTGATACTGTTAAAATCAATCCATAAAGAGTGTCCTCATCCTTTTTCAGAGCTATATTGTGTGTGGATGTATCACAGCTATTTAGGTCTTTCCTAATCTTTTGTGCTTATAATCAACGCTGAAATGGGCAACCTCATACATACATCATTCTGCATGTGTCAAAGTATATTGTCGGAAAATTCCTAGGAATGGAACTGCTAGTTCAAAAGAAGATATGCATTTATAATTTTAACAGATACTGCTATATTACCCTGCACGGAGGTTATAACAACTCATACTTCCACCCATAATATATGATATGCAACTTGTTTTAAAATTATTTGTTTTATTCACTGAAGACCCACAGTCCTTATCACCAATTCAAAAGCAAGGGGATTCAACATTTCATTTCTTGCTCTTAAATATAAAAAAAAAGAAAGAAAGGGCTTCCCTGGTGGCGCAGTGCTTGGGAGTCCGCCTGCCGATGCAGGGGATGCTGGTTCGTGCCCCAGTCCCGGAGGATCCCACATGCCACGGAGCGGCTGGGCCCGTGAGCCATGGCCACTGAGCCTGCGCGTCCGGAGCCTGTGCTCCGCAACGGGAGAGGTCACAACAGTGAGAGGCCCGTGTACCGCAGAAAAAAAAAAAAAGAAAGAAAGAATAAAAGCCAGTATAAATATAACAGCAAACTTTTTTTACTATGGGTTGTCTTGTCATTATGACATTCTAAAAGCAAACAGGAGTAAAAATGTGAAAAATTCAAGATTATATAGAATAAACTGGTTTTAAGAGTCAAAGTACACAGGGGACCTAGAAGTATCTAGCTTTCCTCTTCTTGTAAAGAATAGTAAAATCTGTAACCGATTAGCATATCTAAAATGTAAGCTAAATAATACATAACTGTCCAAAGGCTTGACAGGGAGAAAAACCAAAGAGCATTTGAATCAGGTGTGAAATCAATGTGATAAAATATCAAAGGCTCATGCATGTGGCTTTCATGGGCAATACTGGTTGTGTTCTCAGTGAGAATCTAACCTGGGTCCAAGCTGGTCAGGACATTCCTTACGCTTTCTTGTCTCTGCCCTGGATGGGTCAGAGGTATTTTCTCCCATCCCACTCATCTTGAACACATATCAGCAACTGAAACAGAAAACAAGGAGAAAACAAGTGAAGAGAGCTGATGATCAATTTACCAACAATAAAAAAAGCTATGGCTTTAATCAGAAATTTGACAACAGTAATTAACACATTGTTTTGATTTATGTGCATGTATAATTCCCAATGAAAAGGCATGTATAATTTTTTTTTGTAACTGTGCTTAAGTTAAGCAAATGTAAAGGTAAACAATTAAAAAACAAACAAGCCTACCTCAATGGGCCCACTCTTGGAACAGGAGCTGTATTTCAGCAGCACCCTGAACTATACGCAATCTGCTAGTCTTGCGTCTCTGCTGCCAGCCTCCAGTTTCAGGAGCGTGCTTGCACTATGTGGGAACTACAGGTGCCATAAGGGGCTCCTCCCAGCCTCTGTTTGGGGTTGGCCAATGTCAAGTCTGTGCTGCAATCACTCACCCATGAAGAACAGCCCCGGGAAGAGGCAGTGCCTCACCAACAAAGCTGAATGTTTCCAAATCCGACCAGGGCGTTCTGACACCCCTGTCGGGGCGAGCAATGCCCCTCAAACAGAGTATCTTCCTGCCTCCCTGGCATCTCCCTGGGGTCTCCTCCTGCATCAGCTGCTCACTGCTCCCTCCTCAGGGCCCTCTCTACTGGGAGCTCCCTCCCTGAGCAGTGGCTTCCTCTCACATCCTGCCACCCCTGACCCTCCCTCCCTCCCTCAGCTGATTCTAGCCTGCAATCTCCCAAGGTCTTAAGACGTACTCAAAAGATCAGAAACATTACTGACCCTAATGGAAGAGGCCAATTACTGGCCCCTGCTCTCTATTACTGACCCTAATGGAAGAGGCCAATTACTGGCCCCTGCTCTCTGAGTTCCCTTCCCTAAGAAAATAAAAAGACATATAATAAGAGAATCAGTGTGTTCACACTGGTCATGATGAGCGCCATCAAAATAACATTTAAATATGCAAATAACAAGAGTGACAGAGGTTTAAGTTCCAAAAGAACTAAGCAAAGGGACTAGAAAAGATTTTGAGGAAGTGGAAGACAGTGTTACTTAAGGTGCTTAATAACTGCTCAGCAAAAAAAAAAAAACAACAGCCCCAAAGGTTTAAGTCAGCATTTACAAGTCTCTCCTAGAGTTCTAATTCTATGCCATTTCCCCCTGTCTTCTGTCCCCCAGGCTTCAAAAACTACCTTCACCCTCCTTCTTTTCCTGCAGTGGCTTTTCATCCTTTCCAGACTGGAAAAATCAGAGGGACGTGCCTTATCAGTAGAAGGTCAAGAACTTACAGAAGATGCCAGAGAGTAACAGGTTCTTCGAGAGCAAGGACAAAGAGGAAGGTGGGCTAAGAGAGCACCGCCCAGTTCCAATGGTGGCAGCACAGTCACATAGCCATCCAACTCCCCGGCCGCTCCCCAGGCTGGGATCTGGGCGCTCATGTTCACTACACTCATTTTTTTTCTGGCCTCAACTCTGAACCAAGCGGGGAAGAGGAGTTAAAACTTTTTTTTGAGGAATCCTGTGTAAGGAGGATGAAGAGACACTGTATCAGTTGAGGGAGGTGGCGCCAATTACATTCTATTCAAGAGGTCACATCAGGAGGGGACAATTCTGAAAGGTAGTGCAGGAGCTTCCTGCTGCTGGGAGCAATGTAACTTGTCCCAAGGTCCTGCGCTGTACTCACAAGTTTGGGCTGGTGAGTATAATCTGTATCTAGTTACTGTGCATTTAGCATTTACTTCACACCAAGCAATTTACAGATATAATTTAATCGGCAAAGACAGACTATGAGAAGCAAGAGAGCAAAGAAGCCAGGACACATATCCAAGCTCCATCAGTTGGTTCGCTGTGGGACCTTAAGAAGAAGTTACCTCTCGTGCCTCGATTACCTCTTCTGTAAAATGGGGAAAATCATTAGCATCTACAGCACAAGGCTGTTGAGTGGATCAGCAAAAGGCAGAAGTGGGATTGACACACAGGCTTACACACTCTTAACCACAAAGTTATGGCAAGGGGTCACCTCATCAAAACAGCCATTCTTCCTCTAATCATGGAATCACGGGTCAGATGGGAGAAGCAAGATCCGGACTGCCTGGCCCCCATGCTCGACTCCTTCCCCCCTCACCTAAATATAATTTGTTCATTCAAAGACTGCCTGCCTGCCACTGTGCATCAGGCTCAGCGTGTGAGGACCGTGAGAAGGGATGTCTCTCCCTGGAAGAAAACAAGGTGAGAGAGAGAAATTTATGTAGGAAAAACTCCAACAAGGAAAAACAGGTGTACTCTGTACTGTGAGATCCAAGAAGGAACGCGAGTGAGTTCTCAACAAACAACCTAGGGGATTTTCACCCTGGAAGCAGCTTTCTATAAATCAAAAAAATTTAAGTAAATTTTTAATCATCAAAATATAGCCCCCGATCTGTAACAAAATACTCTATATAGTAGGTATATGTGACAAGTCTGCTGATAAAAATGGCCACCCCCCCTCACCAAAAGTATTAAAAAGTATAATATTGAATACTATCAGAAAGTTCAGAAAGCTTCTCAACAGACAACTAAAATAAGTGACTGTTTTCCTTAAAGTCGTATATACTCAGTTTGGGGTTTAACATTAGCATCAGCATCATCTACTTTTACTTTTCCCAAAATATATATCTAATAATTGTAACTCTGCATGAAGGGACAGTGCTGATGCATTTCAACAAGGGACTGGATGGAAGTGAGGTGTGAAGGCAGGAGCGCCTGGGTTCTGGTCCAAGCACACTAAAACCATTTGAGCAGACTGTTTATGTTTTACTTGTATCTACCGAAGTCTGGTTCACAAACCACTCAACTTGTAGCTTTAAAACTCATTATTGGGCTTCCCTGGTGGCACAGTGGTCAAGAATCCCTCTGCCAATGCAGGGGACACGGGTTTGAGCCCTGGTCCGGGAGGATCCCACATGCCGCAGAGCAACTAAGCCCGTGTCCCACAACTACTGAGCCTGCGAGCCATAACTACTGAAGCCTGTGCGCCTAGAGCCCGTGCTCCGCAACAAGAGAAGCCACCGCACCACAACGAAGAGTAGCCCCCGCTCGCCACAACTAGAGAAAGCCCGCATGCAGCAACGAAGACCCAATGCGGCCAAAAATAAAATAAATACATATTTTTAAAAAATCATTATTTTCGGGCTTCCCTGGTGGCGCAGTGGTTGAGAGTCTGCCTGCCAATGCAGGGGACGCGGGTTTGTGCCCCGGTCCGGGAGGATCCCACATGCCGTGGAGAGGCTGGGCCCGTGAGCCATGGGCGCTGAGCCTGCGCGTCCGGAGCCTGTGCTCCGCAACGGGAGAGGCCACAACAGTGAGAGGCCCGCGTACGGCAAAAAAAAAAAAAAAAAATCATTATTTTCTGCTTGAACTAAGTTATTTAAACGCCAACTTTCCCCTTTTATTTTTAGGTGATGGTACCTTAAACACACTTCCTCAAAACCTAAAAATTTCAGCTTTTCAAACATTCTTGCTTGTTCTTCTGTGTCTGCCCCATATGTCCTCTTTTCTGAGCAACTTTCCTAGGCTATGGATGCCCAGGACACATTGCCTTTAAACCACCAAAGGGAAGAAAAAGGACTGGGGGGGGTGGTGGTGGTCTGCAGTCACTGGCCAAGTTGGGGACAGGCGGATGCCCTCTGCCAGCCGCAGCCATCAGGCTGGGGATGCCCTGTCTGAATCACTGCTCATCTCCCAGGGAAAAAAAGGACAGACTCTCAGACGGAGAAAAAAAGGAAAAAGTGAATTTAGTGCTGGAGCAGGGAGAGGAAGAGGGTGGGGAAGGTGGTGACAGGCAGTGGACGGCTCCTGGCGCCTCCCTCCTGCCTGCCACGGGGCCAGAAGTAGATGTGATGTTACAGCAGATGCGTGGATTTAAGCCCTGCTCCTCAATGGATGAACCAAACAAATGACAGGAACCTCATCAGTGAGGTTCTCAAAGAGAAGAACTGAGGGGCTCTAACCTAGACTGCTCTAACTGATGCTCTTAACGCCCTGTAGAGGCTCGGCTGGCAGCAAGTGTTAGTATTTCACGCCCGAGCGTGCACGCGCGCATGTGTGCCTGTGCGTGTGTGTGCACGCACGCTAGGGGAGTCAATTTTTTTCCCACCCAAGTAACACATAAAAACCAGAGACAGATAGACAGATCTATGGCTTCCAGGGTGCATGTACACATAGAAAAATCATCGAAAATAAAATAAACTGGGGGGAGGGACAGACTAGGAGATTGGGATGGACATATACACACTACTATATATAAAATAGATAATAAGGACCTGCTGTATAGCACAGGGAACTCTACTCAATCCTCTGTAATGACATATATGGGAAAAGAATCTAAAAAAGAGTGAATATAGGTATATGTATAACTGACTCACTCTGCTGTATACCTGAAACTAACACAACATTGTAAATCAACTATACTCCAATAAAAATTAATTTAAAAAATAAACTGTATAGATAGATGAGTTTTAATGGATTTTTGTAGATCAAAGTTAAATATTAATTTCCAGTGAAAAGGAAGGAGATGGAGAATACAGAAGGGCAGCATTGAAGGTTTAGACATTTTATTTTGTGAGCAGGTCTAAACTAATAGTTTCTTAAAAGGTCTGCATGTTTTCAACATTCACATGAAATTAACGTTCTGGAGCATTTCACTCTGAATTCTGAAGAGTTCAATGTAAATCACAAAAACTGAAAGTGACACCAGTAAACTCCTGGGTCATATCTGATGGGAAATGACAGTCATAGAGAACAAGCCAGTTTCTACCAGATGCTGGGTGGAGTGGGGAGTGTGTGTGAAAGGACAAGACTGGAAAAGAAGTTCCAATTTGTCCATTCTTGTTACATAGAACCAAACAATAGCTCTGCTTTCACTGTGACGGCACATCCTCCCTCACATCCTCTGATAGCAACTTGTACGAACTAGACAGTGAGAGGAAAGATTTACAGCCACAAGAATTGATGTCTGATTTTCTTAAATTAGCAATATTCTGGGCGGGTACGTGTGTGAATAATGCCAGTTAAATCCTTAGCATAATGACAGAAAGCAAAACAAAACGTTAACCCTCAATACAGCTAAAAAATGCACTCTTCTTGCATGAAATTCACCGATGTAGCCTATAAGGTAACAAAGCTGTTGCTCACAATACAGCCTCATGCCATTAAAATTAGTTAATCAGGGGCTTCCCTGGTGGTGCAGTGGTTGAGAGTCCGCCTGCCGATGCAGGGGACACGAGTTCGTGCCCCGGTTCGGGAAGATCCTACATGCCGCGGAGCGGCTGGGCCCGTGAGCCATGGCCGCTGAGCCTGCGCGTCCGGAGCCTGTGCTCCGCAATGGGAGAGGCCACAACAGGGAGAGGCCCACATACCGCAAATAAATGATAATGTACATTTTATCTTTTATCAGTACTGGCCATCTTCCAAACAAGGCCTGTAAAGCTGTCAGATTTTTTATATGCTGAACAAATTCAGTTAAAGAAGAAATAAGGATAATGCTGTTGCTGAACTCCAAAGATAATAAGTGATCAAACATCAGATCTCTATTGCCAGTTTCAAGAAATTGTTTTAAAAAGTTAGGCCTGCTCTGAAATTCCTCACCTCACTTTGAGATGAAATTTATAATGAAATGACATACAAAGCTGTTGGAACAACTTTTCTTATCAACACCTTCGTGAGGAGGAGCTGCCTGATAAATCATCCAGCCCCTGATATGAGACCAGAAATGCTTCTATACCTTCTAAGGCCTTCCAGGCTCTTCCAGAACTCTCTTTACAAGAGACAGATGACACTGTTTTGTACTCTGTGGTCTGATTCTTCACAAACTTTGCAAGACTAAGAAATACTCAAAGTAATATTAAAAATGTACATACATCTTCACTTAAGCACTTTTCCATTTCTATTCTATTAAATTGATTATGAAAGGATAATCTTTTAGGGTCCTCCATCGCTCAGAAGTCCACCTCAAAAGTTAGATGCATGCGTTATTTCTTTATCACAGGTAAAAACATCTGTTCATTTTAAACTGGAAATAATTTCTCCCTCAGAGTATACTGTGTTCCAGGAGGATCCCTTTATGTTACAGAAGCAAAATTTCTGGGTCAGACTCTGATAAGCCTAAAAAAACACAGTATCTAATTTTAAAATATACACAACGTGCTTTTAGGATGTAGATGCCCGAGAAAGGTAGAAAATAGGGAGTGGGCCAATCCTTGGACGTCAGTTAGATGATACAGCAGTGAAGACAAGGGAGGGGAAAAACCACTTTCTCAACAGTGTCATCTAAAAATTACCCAAAGCAAACAATATTTTGGCAAGACCCCAACTCTTGGCAAGAGTTAAAAAAATCTTCCATGCAGTAAGTATACAGATTGTATGCAAGGACGCATCGTTGATTCATCCAAACAAGCACACAAAGAGCATCACACATACAAACATAATGTAAGCAGAACTTTGAAGATTTACTGAATGCGGGGATGAGAGCACACAGAAAAATCAAACTCTTTCTTCCCACTGGCAAGACAAGTAATGCATTAATACAGTGATAGAAGAAGCTATTCAATATTTCAAAAATAAATTTTAGTCAGTAAAACGATATATTATTTTCCCCAAAGTGTTATTTTTTACTGGATCATAGAAACACTTTTAACTTCATCTTTACATGATAATTTTGTTCCTTGCTTTTCATACGATAAAATTTTAGTTTACCCCACACATTACAGTGTGTATTTTCATAAAACTGCACATTAATTCATACAGTGACAAGAGTTAAGTTGCAAAGTTTTAGGAGATTCCCTTCATACAAATCCAGAATAAAGGGCATCTTATCAGAAACAAATTCTCAGTTAAACTTCACTACTTTTGAACAACTTACTGTACACGTGGTTTTTTAAATTAACTTCAATAAGTCAAACACATACTATTATTAGGAGATGATTTTTCCAAAATAAAACACTAACAGTTTCCAGTTGGATACAGGATTTCAGAAAATACCACAGACTACAACTGCATCTCTTCCTCTCCAAGTAAAATGGCTTCAACACCTACCTTCTCTTATGCTGTTTCTCACTCCACGGGAACATAATAACTGCGTAGAGACAAATGTTTAAGCTAAAAATTCCTTCCTTTTCAATATGCCCCACTCTCACATTTACTTTTGTATAATAGCCTTAAAGTGGTATATTAGACCGTAACTAGAAGACATATTCCATTTTCTGACTGAAAGCCAATAATCCTCATGAATTTTTTAGCTAAAAGACACTTCAAGATGCCATTGGGAAGACTGTAATAAACACATTAGGCTGCAAATGGGCGGCAGCCACTCTTTAACACATGCTGCAATAATCAAATAAATGGCTAAATTCATTTTCGCTGGTTACACAAATATTTTGCTGTAACATTTCCATAATCTCCATCTCTCCTAAAGAAGGAAAAAATCCTCTCTGAAAGTCTTATCTTAGCAAAATTCGGTGTAGGATATGTCAGTGGCAGAGAGCTGTTCTAAACTATCACTACCAACGCGGGGCGGGGGGGCGGGTGGAGAAACGTCTAGTCTGACATCAGTGGCATAAGATGGTTTCTACTTTCTGAATTCTCACAGGCTAAGTTCCTTAATATAGCCAGTCACTGGGCTGTTTCTACACCCAAGGACGTCAGCCGGTGCTAATCCAGCCAGGAATAGCAAGACTAGGTTTTAACAAGGCCTCAGATGAGGAAACACTAGGGGAAGAACTGCATTCCTTGCATAATGTAAGCACTTCTCGCCCCTTCAAGCAGGGTGTACTTAGTCCCTATTAAATATCTGGAAAACCAGTTTTCACCAAAGGCTTGGCATTCTGGAAAGAAGTCATCCAACTAAGAACCACAATGTAGTGCTTGTGTTAGAGTTTCATAAACTTGTCCAGATTAAAACTCAATTCTCTTTCTTAATTCTGAAACCCATTTTAAACTTCTTTGAGATTTCAAAAAAACCTTCCTAATTTATGAGAAAAACTTACAGAAATGTCCAGGGCAAGACAGTCTATACCTACATAAAAAGTATTTTTGATTATTCCAGTTGTAAAAAGTTTTTAAGTAAATAAATTAGAATCTTCTCCCACAGTATAATATGTTGTTTGCTTTTTTTTTGCTAACACTTATTACTTATTAAGCACTTTTGTTTAAAAACCTACATTTTAATGTTTTTTATATATGTGCATGTACACATACACACCCTCTCTCTCTCTCTCTCTCTCTCTCTCTCTCTCTCACACACACACACACACACACACACACACACACGCACACCGTCACCCTTTACAGATTATCTAACCTCTCTGACCTGTTTCCATAAGTAATTTGCTCAAATTGCTCAGATAATAAATGACAGGTCAGGAGTCACACTCGAGTGTAATCATAACAGCTATCATTTACTGAGTGCTTACCATCTTGGCAGGTATTCTCTAGGTACTTTACACATAGGTAGACCTTTAGTTCCCATAACAATCTATGATTATCACCAATTTACAGATGAGGAAGCTGAGGTACAGAAGAGCTACAGTAACCTGACTGAGCCCACATCGTTAGGAAGTTTTAGAGCTCATAAGTGAATCCAAACACCTCCTCAATTCTTAACCACTGCAACGTGAGCACTGAGGCTCCTATTCTTTAATTACTTTCACTGAAGTGAGAAACGTAAACTTATGTAAATTATAGAAAGCAGCATATTTTAACTTAATTTGATAAACACTGAATATGTAATTTAAAAGTACTTTTTGCCAAAAATATAGTAGTTTCATTGTAAAATGCAAAATACTATAAAAAATGTCTAGAATCATTCATCTATCCATTCAATAAATAATTAATGCACCAGGCACTGTTGTAGACATGGACAGAGCCAGGAACAAAACAGACAAAGCCCCTGTCCTTCTGAAGCTCATGTTCTATTGCAGAAAGGAAATCCTGCCTCAGCTCATAAGCAATTATTCCCCGAAGAAAAATGAAGCATTACCGTTATTACTGAATTTATTATGAAGTTACTGAAGTAATAAAACCAGCTAGGAATTTTCTCTGGCACACCAAGAATGCTGAGTTTCATTCAAAATAGTAAAAGCCTTCTTTTTCCTACAGAATCAGAAGTAGTAACTGGTTAATTTTAAAAGGCAGTCATCAAGGGCAATTACAGAAAATGATACCTACTAGTTAAATCATTTCGTTTTAACTTTAAACATCATATATTTGAGTATCAGTCTCCATTGGGGTTTCATATTGTCTTTCTCACATAAATCAGACCTATCATTAAGGCACTGTCTACTATTTCCAATTTTTGTTTATTTAAAATAGAGCTAGGGGCTTCCCTGGTGGTGCAGTGGTTAAGAATCCGCCTGCCAATGCAGGGGACACAGGTTCGAGCCCTGGTCCGGGAAGATCCCACATGCCGCGGACCAACTAAGCCCGCGAGCCACAACTACTGAAGCCCATGTGCCTAGAGCCCATGCTCCGCAACAAAGGGAAGCCACCGCAATGAAGAGTAGCCCCCGTTCGCTGCAAGTAGAGAAAGCCCGTGCGCAGCAACGAAGACCCAACACAGCCAAAAATAAAAAATAAATTAAAATAATAATAATAATAATAATAAAATAGAGCTAGAACTCACAGACACTTAGAGTTCTTATAAGTGCTCATGAGGTACAGATTTTCATTATTTTTTTCCCAGTCTTTTATAGATGTGTTGCGTATACCTATTTGGAAGCAATTTTGGTCCATCTGACTGAGTTTTTCAAAGCATTCATCTTAGTTTTTATAGAAACGTATGTACCTTTTCACACTCACAATCAGTTACATAATATTTAATAAAATTATGCGATTACAATAACAAGCACAACTAGCATAAACCAGTCTGGACAAGAAGCCGGCTCTTGGTAGGCAGGCAACGTCCCTGCTGTGCAGAAGTGTGAGGTGTTCTGCATTGCCCACCAGCCTGGGGCACTTGGAGCCTAGCATTCTTGTGATTTACAGAGGGAAATGCAGATCAAGTGGTCGGTTCCAGCTCTTCAGCCCCAATGAAAGTTGATTATGAAAATGAGAATTTATGCAAAACTAACCTGAAAGCATAGATCATGAAATCCTTCAATAAGTTTAACTGAATATGTATTACATGCCATGCATGGTTCTAGGAATTGGGGGATACGGCAATGAACGAAACAGACCAAGTCTTTTGTCCACAAGAGAAACAGTGAAACAAATAAAATTTACCATATCAGGTAGTGATCAGAACTATAAAAAGAAAAAGTATATATATCAGAACTATAAAAAGAAAAGTATATATAAAAAGAAAAAGTATACACACACACACACACACACACAGGTAGGGCTAGGATAGTACAACGTGTCAATAGATGGGAGTGAGGAGTGCCCTTTTACCTAGGTGGTCAGGAAAGTTCTCTCTTGATAGAGTGACACCATTCTAACAGAACTCTAAGATCCATAATAGAATTTCTTTATTATGCAACCATTAAAACAAAATTCAGGAAAAGTCGTACAATGCAATGGCTAAGAGCACATCCTCTGGTGTCAACTCAGGTTTGGAATGCCCGGAATACCACATATTAGTTGTGCTAATTATGCTAATTAACCCTATTGGACCTAAGTTTCCTCATTTCTAAAACTGTAGAAATACTAATACATACTTTTATAAGTTTGTTGAGAGCATGAAATGTAAAGCGCATAGAACAATGATTGGCATCTAGTAAGGGCTTATTTAATAAATGTTAAGATATTACAGGTTGAATTTAATACCATTTGTAAATGCTTATGAAACAATCTAAGCTGATGGTGAATTACAGTTAGAGAGAAAAATTAATTTATAGAAAAAAATTAGAAGAAAATTCACCAATGTATTAGCAGTTAAATTGTTTCAACAAGCACTGTGGGTATAATTTAATGTTTGCATTTTCCAAGTTTCCTTTCATTAACACATCAGATTTTGATGAGTTTACCAAAAGGCAGAAAGGAGGAAAGGGAGAGGGAGGCAGGGAGGGAGGGAAGGAGACCCGGCCTTGCCACTGGAGAAAAACAAAAACAACAAGCAAACCAGAGATTCTTTTAAATAACCAGCCTCTCCAGGATGCAAATTAAAACATACAAATTGTTAACATGCTTATTTTCAGGAAGCATACGGCATAAAATGAGGTAAAGCTACTCTATGGTAAGTGGCATGAAAAATGCCTGAAGTGAATGAAATAAGAAATTGGACCCCCTTTTACAGGTAAGTATTTGCAATGAAATTTAAAGTACAAATTATTTCCTTTTACCAATCAAAGGATATTCTGTAACAGTATTCTATAACTACTGAAACTCTATTACAACCAAATTATATTTTCTCCAAATCTACCCCAAGTTCTTCTAAATAAGAAAGATGGAGGCTCTTGGTCATTCTGGACTCATTACTGTATCCTAGTCTTAACTTTTGTAACTTTCTCACGTTTTCTCTCCCACAGATGCGACTCTTCTAAAGCAAGAACAACGTCCAAATCACAAGAGCCTTCCAGCAAAGGTTACTCAAATCGCGCTTCCTCAGGAAAATCTTCTCTTTCAAGTTCAGCTGAAAAGCCATCTTCTTTATGCAGGCCTCATGGATTCCACTAGGAAGAATTAGAGGTTCCCTTCTACTTGTTCCCTGGCCCACAGGACATGCGATTAAGATAACGCTTCTTTCTTCTGCATCCTCAGTTGCCTCCTTCCCAGTGAGGGTCCAGGGCATTCTCCTGATGGGCCAGGCAGGCCCACACTGCTGTTCCCCAGGCCAGGTTCTGGGCGCCAGAGATGCCACGGAAGACACTCTCTTTCCTTTTCTCATTCACACTCATTTCGCTCCAAGCTTTCCTAGCGTTTTCCAAGCATTCTTTGTCTCCAGTCAAACAACACAAAGCAGGGGCAAAACTTTAAGCGTGCCCCAGGGACAACGTTTAGGACCCAAATGAAATGTCTGTGGTTAGAGAAGAAAAAACGATCACAGTTATACAGCTCCTTGGGGCAGTTTAAATTACGTCGCGCATATAAGAAGTTTTTTTCTGGAATGCTTTTTTATGCTCTTTCTCTATTCTCTTCCACAGAAGTGGAAAGTGAGCAAGGAGGAAAACCCTGGTTTGGTGGGAGGACCTCCGATTCATTGTTTCACCATACAAATTCTGACAAACTTTCTTTTCGTCAGATCGTTACAGTAACCAAACAGTATTTGCAATGGTTGCCATCAAAAATAGAAAAAAGGCAGCTCTGGATCAACAGGTCCCCCCTCCCCCCAATCCAATTTGTTCTTACAAAAGTAAGCCAAATTAGGCATTTTTATTTGCAAATAACACATACCTACAGAATGATTTACTGAGAATTACTAGACTTTAGAAAGTTATTTATAAGAATTCATTATTTGAAAAGAATTTAAAAATTACCTTGGCACCTGAACTTATAAGCCGAAACACTTACTTTAACCATTTTCTTCACTCTCAAACATTGGATTTTAGTAATTATTGAAACTAACCATACTTGAGTTTAGGAGAGATTTGTACTTCAGCTTAAGTTCCAAACTTGGAACACATCAACAGCTCTCAGCAGAAGTGCAATCATATTGTTAGTATTGCGATTGTATAACGGAGCCCAATTCTCTGACCTCAGGATTGGGGCGTGGAGAATTAGGGAGCCCTCTCGATTTGCCAGATTTTGTAAGAGCAGAGCTGACCTGGAGAGCTGTCAATGGAGGGCTTTCTCCTTCCCGCTCCAGATGCAGAGTTACTGCATTTTGGGGAACTAAAGTTATAACTGGACTCAAGAATGGAGCCTCTTCTAATCAACCTTTGGGTAGTTAATACAAATTTAAACCCAAATGAGCTTAAAGGGCATTAAAAATAATAATTTAATGGACTAGATCAGGATAGTCTCAAACAGGCATTGAAAAGATTAAAACAACTTCCTCCTATTGGAGAATGTGTACTTCTGTACCTTTTTTTTTCGATTAGTCCTAAAAATGTGTTTGCACTGAGACAGTAAAGAATCATTGTTTTTGTAAAACTTACAGCTATGGATAAAGATCTGTAAGGCTGCTGCACCTTATTTAACCATAACTGGCAAGTTAATAAGCATGAAATGAAAACTTTAAAGAAATTAAGGTAATTGCTTGACACCTCAGATACAGGTAACTATTATATTCCTTTTGCTTGGTATGGGGGGGGGGGAAGAGAACTCATTAAGCCGAAACTCAAACCCTGGCTCCAGTTAGGATAAATGATGTAGAAAAAACTAAGCTCTCAGAGAAATCACAACACATTATATATGTATGTTCATAACACAGGCATATGACTTCTTTAGTTTGGTGTTTTAAGGCAACGTTTCGAAATCCAGAGTAATGACTATTACTTAGGGCAAAAACATATTTGGGCCCTGGACAATTAAATTTTATATAAGGTTAAGTTTCTAATTAAAAAAGATCTTTTCTTGGTATTAAAAATATAACCTAAATTATAGGATTTTAATTTAAAAATCTATTTGCATTTCTTTCCTTCTGATGTTCAACTGCGCTGATAATTGAGTAGCTACCGAGAGCAAATTACTGGGCTCTCTGGACACTGTAATACAATCATGGAGTAAGAAACAGAACTTAATCTCAAGAAATCAAAGATTTAGGAAGAAGAAACAAGTATGGAGTAAACTAACGCGGGATCCAGCACACATGAAAAACACAAAGTGCTCGCGAAGAGAAAGCACTTCTTGTCATGGTGGTGAGGGTGTCCCAGGGCTCTAGGGTGCCAAAGCGGTGCGCTTAATAGAGAGCACGGTCGGGCCAGAGATGCTGGGTGACCACACGGCCATGTAACTCGACAGCTGGGGGGCTCTGGGTCTTTCCATCCTCACCCAATCTCTTCTCCGCCCCAGGATGCTGTCAGGCCCTGGTTATGGTGCCGGCTGCACCCTACCTCCCCCAGTGCCACCCGGGAGCTGTGGGAAACGCACCCTCCGGCTCCACCCAGCCGGCCTGAAGGACGCACCCTGGCGGCGGGCGGGGTCTAACAAGCCTGGACGCTGAGGCCTGCTGAGCTTCGCCAACCACTGCCATCAGCTGCAGGGAGAAAGTTTCTTGCCCCATCGGTGACCTGAAATCTGACTAACTCACAGTATTAATAATCTGCTCTGACAAAAAAGGAAAGGGAGAGGTAAGGCAGAATACATTGTATTCACTGAATTCACGTATTCACCACGTATTTAGTAATCATCTACTTTGGAGTGTCAGAATATAGAAAACCCTAAATGCTAGAATAAGTAGCAGTCCCTGTTGACTTACTAAACCACAGGCACAGTGGAAAGGTCTCAGCCAGAGGTGGTCAGACCACAGTTAGGGCAGCGGTACCCACCACAGGTTTGGAAGCGTAGGGAGGAGGGGCTGAAGGCTTGCTAACAGGATACTGAAAACGTCCACATATGGTACAACTGCATTTATAGGAAACATCCAGAATAAGCAAATCCACAGAAACAGAAAGCAAATTAGTGGTTGCCAGGGGCTAAGGGGAAAGGCAGAGGGGGAGTGACTGCTAACGAGCACAGGGTTTCTTTTCGGGTTGATGAAAATGTTCTGAAACTAGATAGTGGTGATGGCTGCACAACTGGTGAATAAACTGAAAACCACTAAACCGGACACTTTCAAAGGGTGAATTTTATGTTACATGAATTGTATCTCAATAAAGCAGTTTTTATTAAAAACAAAAAACCAGAAAAAGACAACAACAAGCCCCACAACCTATTAGGCCTGATACTGATAACCTGCAGAGTTGTGGAACAGGTAAACGGATGGTTTACAAATATTTAGGAAACAAACTGGCGACTATTACGAGCAAGAATGACTTCTCTAATGATTCACCCCACATGAATTGTCCTCCTTCTTTCTGCTAAAGAGATTAAGAGCAAGAATTTTGTTTTTTAAAGTTTTATTATTTTTTCTTAATAAAAGTAATGCATGCTCGTAGTAGAAAATTTAGAATATAAAATGCTAAAGAATAAATTGCATGTATTCCTACCACACAGAGAATAACCATTAAATTAAAAAAATTTCTGCTCAGCATTGGGAGTTTCGGATTGACATGTACACATTGCTCTATTTAAAAAGGATAACCAACAAGGACCTACTGTATAGCACAGGGAACTCTGCTCAATATTCTGTAATAACCTATATAGGAAAAGAATTTGAAAAAGAATAGATACATGTATATGTATAACTGAATCACTTTGCTGTACACCTGAAACACAACATTGTTAATCAACTATACTCCAATATAAAATAAAAATTAAAAAAAATGTACTGTGTGTCTGTGTGTGTGTGCCACAAACTGCATGTACAGTTCTATAGATGCCCTTATTATTTCTAAGATTTTTCCATGGTATTAAATATGTCTTTATAAACATAATTTTTAATGGCTCTATGATATTCTGTCATATGAAAGTACCATAATATATTTAACCATTTTCTATAATCATTTAGTTCGCTTCCATTTTTTACCACCATAAATAACACCGTGATGAATATCTTTTATATAAGTACTGATCCACATATCTGATTAATAATCAATAGTCAATACAATAGAGTCTCAGAAATGTAATTACCGGATCAAATGGTGTGACCATATTTAAAGCTATTATATTTACTGTCAAATTATCTTCCAGAAAGGCTGTACTAATTTCTAATCACCTCAGCAGGGTATGTGAGGTCCCACCTTACCAGAACTCATAATAATAATGAATATTATGATTTTTAAAAATGCTTTGCAAATTTGGAGACTATGGCACATTATTTTCTAATTTAAACTGATTACTAATAATTGAGTATTTTTCAAATGTTTTACAAGCATTTCCTGTTTACTTTGATAAAAGAATGTGGAGTCAGGGATCTGGCATAGACACAGCATATTCAGGTTGGTGAGGCATCTGAGTTACTGCTAGTGTACAGATGAAAGCAGATGTGGCTCATAATGAATCACCTGAGAACTTTTTAAAAACATGGCTTTCCAGGATCCACCCCAGACCAACGAAATTAGAACCCCCCTGCAGAACGACCCCAGGTGATCAGCTGAAGCCTGCCCAGCGCTGACTGGAAAGGAAGAGCAGCACTTAGAACTACTGGGCTGGGAGACAATGGTGAGTTAGTCTAGGCTGGTGGAATAACATTCCGGGTGTTAGTTAACTGGTTATTACAAACAAAGAGAGGTTCTCCAGTCTAGTTGATTTTTTAAATCAATGACTCGAAAAAAAAAAACAAAAACAATAATAACCTGTTTATCAGATAGGCAGGTGACACAGAGCATACCTATCATGTTTGATAATAAGAGTACTCTTCTGAAAATCTTAACATTAGCAGACTAGAATAGAAGGTCCGAACCAGCGCAATGACATTATTTACTCAGTATCTTTGTATTATTGAAACAATGTGAACACCTACAAAAACACAATTTAAAAAAAGGAAAGGAAAATCCCTCACAATCTTCCTATTTTAATGTGTTCAGTATTTGAATTGGGGCAGAGATGAAACTCCTCTCACATTTGGTCACCATCTAAATAGTTTTCTTTTTCTGTCTTGTGTTTCTTCCCAAATACAACCCATAGCAGTTCTACTCCATCCTACCGGTCTTCCTGTGCCTCTCAAGTCTTACTCTGTAGTAAGAAATTCGCCCACATCCTTAACCCAGTAACAGTATAAGGAGCCTTTTCGGTCCCTCCTGACAGGCCCTCCCGACAGTCCATTCCCGTAGACGCTGCCTGTCCTCTCATCACGCATGTCCCAGGAACAGGAGGGCGCGGCATCCCCTCTGCCTTCCTCAGAGCTGCCACTAGGCCGCTGCTCAGTTACAAGGGTGGCCTTGAATCAAAATCTCCGCTCCTTGGAAACCCATGTCTTAAAGCACCCTCTATCCACGATCTGGCCTGAGATGTACCAGTGTGCCACTTAATCTTCCACCTTTACTGAAGGTGTTGGTATTTGATTAGTTCTTCCTCTCTAGGCCACATCTGGTCGCCTCCTGGAGTGATCTCACGATCTCTGTGAAATCCTCACAGGCCCTCCTGTCTCACCTCCAACAGAGGTCACCTCCACTGCACTTCAGCCACTGCCCCTACGATCACTCCCGAACCTGCTGTCACCCAGAACTGGGGCCCCCCAAAAGCCACTTCTGGCCCACAGCTTCCTAGCACGCTAGCTTTCTTACTGTCTTCCTCCTCAGTAACTGGTCTTCATGCATCAAGAACTCTAGTCCCTTGCCCTTCTGCTCGTCGCATGTCCCTCCCTACCTCCCTGGATTCACCACCGTCAGGTGGGTCTCACGCATCTGTTCTTACAGAGTTCCCTCCGCAAAACTTAATCCCAAGATTCCTCCACTCCTATAAGTAGGAACCCGAGCCCCGACAGAGAAAATCCCACAGCTAAGGGCGGAATGGCCCCTCAGACCTTTCAAGGTTTCTCAACTTGCCTTAGACTCATAGGCCTGCCCGCCCATCCTTTTATTTGTTCTCCAGTCAGCTCCTATTTACCCCAACAATTACTTCCAGCTTTTACCACTTGGGCAAATGGCTGATCAACCTGATTTTATGCGATTTCCCTTCCTTTCACTTACACAGAAATCCACTGCTCTCTTCTACTTCACTCCTGGCTTCTCAGAGGATGTGTGATCCCTCCTCTTGTAAACACTAACCGCTCCAACCCCATTTCCTATTTCCCTCCCCATCTTCTCTGAGACTTTGCTACAAAGTTTCTCTTTAGCAACTGTTCACCCTTTTTCTTTCTACTTTAACCTATAAGCACACTCAGGTCATTTCCATCCCTTGAGTCTGAACGTTTCTCCAGCAGCCATCCAGTCTCACATCTTTCCTTCATATCCGGACCTGCCCAAAGACTACAGGCCTGTGCTCCCTTACCCCAAACACTAGGGAGCCACTAGAATTTAGAATTCAGAGAGACAGACGTATTTTAATTTTAGAAAGAGAAAACGTGGCATACGCCATATTTCATAGTAACCCTACAGAGCCCTGTGAGTGCATTCTGTAATCAAATTCAATATTATTTCTGCAGTGAAATGTATGAATATTCACACTAGGTGGGACAAATGAAGATTATAAGCCATTCCATATCCATTCAGGTCAGGTTTTACTGCTAAATGAGTTATAAAAACCTTTCCAGTTCCAGAGTTAGTTGAATTCTGAGATTCAGATAAGGGAATATTGGCCTGTGGTTTATGCCTATTCCCTTCCACTCACTTCATGATCCCAAACAATTCCATTATCTTCCCCCCTCGCTCCACTGACTCTGCCTCCCTCGTCTTCCATGACACTTGAATACCAAGCCTACATAAATTCTGGCATCCCGTGCTATGCGACTTAGCCTTTCCACTGTGTCCGTCACTGTGATCACGTCCCCCCAGGGATTCCTCCCGGTATATCTCTGTTCTGAGCCTTCCACGACACCACCCTCTATAGGGCCTCCCCTTACACTGCATAATTCTTCTTCCATCTCCTTTATGGGACCTTCCTCTTTGGAGTTCTCCAGGCATCCTCTTCAGCCCAGCCCTCTCCTCGGTTCTCTTCCTTTTTTAAAAAATTATTTTTAACAGCTTTAGTGAGGTATAAGTCAGAAGCCATACAAGTCACTCTTTTAACACATCCATTTCAGCAGTTTTAATCTAATCACAGGATTGTGCAACCATCACCATATCTAATTCCACAACATTTCATCACCCCAACAGGAAACCCCATGCTCATTATGCAATGCTTCCTCATTCCCTCCTCTCTCCCACCCTGAACTACTAACACCCTCTGACTTTACGCATGTGCCTAATCTGGACATGTCATATAAATGGAAACATATAACATGTGGCCTTTTGTTTCTCACTTATTTCAATTAGCACAATGTTTTCAAGGTTCTGCAATATTGTAGCATGTATGAGTACTTCATTCCTTTCTATAGCCAAATATTGCAATGTATATAGGATATACCACATTTTATTTATCTACTCATCAGCTGATGGACATCTGGGCTGTTTCTACTTTTTGGCTCTTAGGAATGAATAATGCTGCTATGGACATCTGTGTACAAGCGCACAGATATGCTTTAGTTCTTTTGGATATAAATCTAGAAATGGAATTGGTGAGTCTTTAGCACCTTTACATTTAATTTTTTGATGAACTGCCAGACTGCTTTCCAAAGTGAAGTATACCATTTTATTTTCCCACCAGCAATGTCTGAGGGCTCCGATTTCTCCACATCTTCATCAACACTTATTTAATTAAAAAAAAAAAATTATAGCCATCCTACTGGGCATGAAATGGTGTCTCGTTGGTTTGATCTGCATTTCCCTAGTAACTATGTTGAGCATCTTTTCAAGTGCTTTTTTGGCCGCTGCATATCTTCTCTGGAGAAATGTCTATTCAAATCTCTGTCTATATTAAATTAGACTCTGCAGTGATTCTTAGCACCACTTTGGAGTTATGAATGGCTTTGAGAATCTGACCAAAGCCAAAAGGTAAAGCTACACAGATAAAAAAATAAGGCATACAATTCTCCTAAGATGTCACTAACCCACTGTGAGACCACTTATGGACCTTCCAGATTAAGCAGCCTTGCTGTATGTCATAGGTTCTCAACCCTGGTGCATATGTGAAGATCACCTGGGGAGCTTTTAAAAAACACCACATAACCACATGATTCAGCATTTCCACGTCTAGGTATATCCTGAGAAGAACTGAAAGCAGGGACTTCAGCAGATATACGGACGCCTGTATTCACTGCAGCATTATTCAGAATAGCCAAAAGGTGGAGACAACCCATATGTCCACCAATACATGAATGAACCAAATGTGTATAGATATACAACAGAATATTATTCAGCCTTAAACAGGAGTGAAATACTGATACATGCTACAACACGGATAAACCTTGAAAACATGATGCTAAGTGAAAGAAGTCAGACACAAAAGGCCATATATTATGATTCTACTCATGTGAGGAACCCAGAATAGCCAATTTCATAGAAACAGAAAGTAGAATTGTGGATACCAGGGCCTTGTGGGAAGAGGGGTGAGTATTTATTGTTTAATAGGTTGAGAGTTTGTGTTTAGGATGATGAAAAAGTTCTGGAGATGCACAGCAGTGATAGATGCACAACAATGTGAAGGGGTACTTAATGCCACTTAACTGTACATTTAAAATGGTACACTTTATGTTAGGTATATTTTACCACAATTATAAAAAAACATGTTTGTGTACACACACACACACACACACACACACACACACACACACACACACACATGACCAGGACACCATCAGTATTTTGCTTTAAAGCTCTCCAAGTAATGCAAATGTTCAAAAAGGCTTAAGAACTGCTGCTTCATGCTCTCCTTGGTGGTATCACCTATTCCCAAGGTTTCCCAAATCTTTCTTTCCAGCCTTCACCCCTCAAAGCTTCTACCTCAAAAATCCAGCTAGGTTTCAATTCACAGAGTTGAGCGCATCCATTCCTCCTTCTCATACCTGGAAGAGCGCCATCCACTGAACATCATCCTTAAACTCCTATATTCTCACCATAAAATCATCAATGTGACTCTGCCTCTTAAGTATTCTCAAGCCTCCCCCCTTGTCTTTAAGATAATCATTACTGCTTCTAGCTCGGGCCTTCACCTTACTTGGAATATCTAACGTAAGCTTCCTTACCTCCAGATAATTAATTTCCTGGCTCAAAATCTTTAGCAGACTCCACTCCCTCTGAGATGAAGTCTCTGCTGCCTCAAATGTTACAGATGGTGCCTTATGATCTAGCCCTTGCCTACTTCTCCAGGCCCATCTCCTGCTGATTCTGCTTGCCCTGGTGATGTATAAACTGCACAGAGTTCCTTACCTACCACACACACTAGTTCTCACCTCTTGTCTTGTGCTTGTTACACGTGGAACAAAAAACATATTTTCCCCCTTTTGGGTGCTTCCCAATCATCTCTCAAAACCTAGCTCGGATGACCTTCTCCCCAAGATTAAATTCCCTTCCTCTATCTTTTAATAGCCTATATAACTACCATTAACCACATATATCTCAATTATGTCTTTTTCCTTAGCAAATTTTAAGCTCTGTGAGGGGTAGAAACTAAGTAGGTTTCATCTTTTTATATTAGGCCCTTACCAGAATGCCTGCCACACAGTACTTAATTCACGTTCATGGAATCAATTGCTTTACAGACTACTATAGAATTTGAAGCTATTTCATCAAAATAGGAAACATCATTTACTATGCTATATCTGTATTTTATCTGATCTTCACAAAAACCCTATGAAGTCATTATTATTATGATTCCCTGAAGTACAGAAACATCAAATACCATGTCCAAGGTCAAACACCGCCAGCAGGTGGTAGAAGTGAGACTCCAGAGCCTGAGCCCTGCCTCTTCCCCTCCCCTAGCGGAGATACGGCTCTTCTTACCTGTGTAGGTCTCATCTTCTCAAGGAGATATTTCCTGCCTTCCGGGATTTTTCTCTATAATTTTTAAAGTTATAAACTTAACATACATCTTTGTATCTTTTAAAAATTAAAAAAGTTTTAGCATGTTACTACGTGGTCTTCATAACCAGCATGACTACTCATGAAGACAAAGGTAGATTCTTACAATGAGGTTGAAACAAAAAAATCAACTGTATGAAGCTCTAAATAGGGGAAGCTAAGATGATGGCCACTTAGGTGATAATAGCCAGGGGATTTTAGCTGATTGCCAGCTTAATATGAATCAAGCAAACGACTGGATGCTAAAAAATAAGAAATGTACTCTTAGAAATGCAAAAACAAAAGAAAAATTAGAAATCTGCAATTCGAATAGACACATGAAATTCCATGTTGCTCCGGAAGATAAGAGATAACAGGTGCCTGGGGAATTTAGTCAATGAACAGACACTAACCAAGAACTTGTTTAAATAAGCAGGGATATGTATGCATGTATGTATATATGTATGTATGTATGTATGTGTGTGTTTATATGTGTGTGTACATGGATAAACTACTTGGGGAGATGAAACATACACAGGTACGAAAACACACTACGTGTGTTGAAGGGATATTTCACAGAGAAGAACTATCTTAGGCATTTGTTAATTATTAAGTGTTGGATACTACATTATTTAATTTAATTCTTAGAGCTCTACAAAGCAGATACTGTTCCCTGTTTTACAGCAGAAAAAAACAGATTCAAAGAAGTTAACTGACTTGTCCAAAGCTCAAACCAAGCTCTGACTGCTCTTTCTACAATCCTTAACTTTCTAATAAAAACCATTAAATAAGGACTTCAAAATACATAACAGGAGAGCTGTTGATGATAGTACAAGGAAACGGTCTAGTTAAAACATTAGAAAAAAATGAACATATCATCCTTGAAGTCTGTGGAATGTCCATCCCTGGAGACCTTCAGCTGTAACATCAAGGGAGGGAAAGACAGTTGACACCAGAACTGCCAGGTAAGATTGACATCCCCACATGCAGTTAACCTCCCAATATGAACAGAGGAACCAAAAGCCATGACCTTACAATGCTATGATATGAAAGCACCTGATTTTTCGTTCTCTTCTCTCAGCGTCATCAAGGAAGGATGAGCTTTCCCTTTCCCTGAATTTCCTTTCAAGTCCTTATGTCACTGTCACATGCTTATTTGTGCATCATTTCCAGCCCTCAGACTGGTCCCAAAACCTCCAGGTTCTGACTGTGACCAACAGTGAATACAATGCATCACTCACCTGAAGCACAAAATTATACTGAACTCAGGTGGCTTAGATGTTTAGGACTGTACCAGGACCCCAGAAGCTCAATGGCGTCCCCGCTTATCTCCATACCTGCAGCCCAGACCCTCTATACCAGTGAAACATCTGTTTTTTAGTGTCTGGCAATAACTGGATTGATTTCTCTGCCTTTGGAACATTCGGCTCACGGTAACCCTTTGTACAAGAAACAACTTCCCACTTACATCCTTTACCTTGTCTTTCCCCCTTCTTAATCCTAGTTGTCCTGATAACATTTCCAAGCAAGTACATTAGAAAATTATGCTCCAGAATCTAATTCCACCTGTCTTGAGGTTACCTGGCACTTGAAATAATCTGGAGGTGACAGGAGATCAAACCAGGGAGGACAGAAGAGGCCTCTGGAATGGGCCATTATAGAAACTCTATTTCAACCCAGGCAGAGGTAGCTGTACATAACTCCACAATGGTTAGCTCTGCTAAACATGTATCCTGGCTTATTATCTAAATGAAAGACTAAACTCGACGAACAACCAAGCAGAAAAGTCAGGGAACTTAAACTGGTCTTCTGCTTTTAAAGGTGAAAAACACAAAAACACAAGAAGTCCCACAGATCTTCTTGGTAAATGCCACATAGTACCAGACTCCACTGCACTCTGTTCTGAACCCGACCATCCATGCCCACAGCCCTTCCTAAGGACCCTCAATGGGCTGTTACGAGGAAGCTTTCACCCAGCTCCTGACACTGAAGACTCCATAGCAATGCTCCCCTGACACCTGATCTAGGCACCCAATGGACAGGCTGCCCAGCGGTCTACTGGGGCGGCTCGGCACAAAAGTTGTATCCAGACACAGACAGAGGTGATGGCCTGAGTCCAGTAGATACTCAGAGTCTGGAATATGTGAGAGAGAGCTGTTCTGTGTGCAGAGAGAGAAGGCGAAAAGACACAGAGGAAGAAACCACAAGAGGATAAAGGACAAGGAGCAATGAACGAGCCAGTTAGGAAACAGAGAAAAGGTGTGCCCTGAGCGTGAGGGGTCTGCTGAGCTCGTGAGACAGAAGCAGCTGGTGCAGACAGAGCGCACCTCGGCCACTGCAGTCAACACACACAGTGGCTTTGCACCTTTCCTCCCAGTAAGTCAGAGCACATGCTCCCCTAGCCTAGATTTCAATGGTTAGGCTATCAAATAGACACGGAAGCTTTCAATGTGGGTAAATTTGTGGCCCACGAGCTATAAATCCACCCCTTCCCAATAAAGGCAGACGTCCCATGGACAACACCAGACCTACTGAACTCTATCCCCTCACTCGGCCCTGAAGTCATGGAAAGCCTGGCTCAGCTCTTGCTCTCATCATTTCCCGGCTGTGCAACATTGGGAAAGGTACTTAACCTTTCTGAGCTTCAGTTTCCATGTCTGTAAAATTCAGAAATAATATTCACTTCACAGGTTTGTATGAAAATTAAATGAGATCGAGGATAAAAGTACATAGCTTGATATATATAGGCTTCATTCAGGCATGAGTAATAGAGTTGTTGGCCAAAAGTTGTGTTAATGAATCAACAATACATATATTAAATAAGGTGTCTTTAAACAGAAACCTACTCAAAATAAGGCTATGTACTGATCCAAGAGCTAAAATGTTATGACCAGAGACTTGCAGGGATCTCTGTATCTCCCCTAGAAGCAATGGCTTGGTATTTGCTAACTCAGTGTCTGCCGTGATTTTATGGAACATAACGCCTGCAAATAACAAGGATCAGCTGTAGTTCATCAAAGGTAGAACATGGGAGTAGGGGAGAATCTGGGGGGCAGGCAGCTAGAAGGGTAGAGCCAGGTCATGAAAGGGCCTCTTATGTCCTACCAAGGGGTGTGGACTTCATACCGCTTCTCATCTGATTACTGATTAGAAGACTGTGGCCTGGGAAAGGTCTACAGCTCCCTGCTCCTGAGTGGACCCCTGCTGTCTGGCACAGATGTCTCATCTGCAAGAAAGACTGCTACCCAGTGCCTTACACATGTTGTCCTCTCGGCTCAGAGCCGTAGACAACAGAAGATACTGGGAGCCACCAACCGTCTAGTGGCCATGGTGAATGTCAAAAGAAACAGGTGAAATCAAATTCAGTAATGTATTTTAACACCTCATATTCAATATAGTTATCTTTTCAACGTGTAATCAATATTCTAAAAATTATTAATGAGCTATTTTACTTTTTCTTTGGGGAGGGGGGCACTCCGTCTTCAAAGTCTGAGTGTATTTTGCACTCAATTCAGATAGGCCACATTTCCAATGGTCAGAAGCCACTCGTGACTTGTGGCTCCTATGCTGGGCCATGAAGGCCTAGGATACCCTATACATCCTCCAGGGCCTGCTAGTCATCTTCTGTTCTTACTTTCTCTGCCAAGTGTCCCCTGATCGACCCTCTCCCCACCCCAGGGACAGTCTGTTACTCTTCGCCTGTATTAGTGAAGCACCTGACAAAATTTTACAATAAACAGTTGTTAAATAAACAGGAGGATTTAAGTGCAAGAATGAAATTGGCTATCTTTCCATTTTAAAAATAAACCAACCCGTAGGAGGATCCATCAAGGGAGACCAAAGATAGATGATAACACTATATCCATACTTAACTTTCCCACTCATTAGCAAAAATCCAGCTATAAAAATTTCAGTGAGGTAAAACTTTTTCCCACCGTGAATACTGATGAGAAAGAGTGACATCACCTAGGAAAAAATACGCTTGTTCACTACCAAAGCCTGCAGAAGTAGAAGGGATCCCTATCTGAAATATTATGTAGACGTGACCTCCTCTCTAGGGAATTTGCGTGGGTGTAAAATGAATTACAACAAACCTTAAATCAGTGGCTGACATTCCAGGGGTGTTCCCAACGTCTGAAAACAAGAATCTTAATTTGGATTCTCTGTGGTTTTTATACCTGAATGCTCCATCATAGCAATGCAGTGAGTGAAGGACCTTGAAAACAGCAAGGTTTCCATTTGCCAAGAAAAAGAAGTAGCTAAGTAAGAAAATATGTGACGTGCATCCTTCAGATCCCCCGACTTCAGAACTTCTCCCCACCCTGTGAATCTCACGCTAACTCAGAGTCCACTCCTTGTACCGATCTCCGCTACCGCATAATAATGCGCTCGCTCCGCTCACCTTTCCCTAAAGCAGATTTCTGAATCAGCTGTGAGTTACTTTTCATGAGTATGTTTCTTTTCAGTGCAGACCAAACCTCATTTAAACGAAGCTTTAAGAGGGGACCCTGGAAAATTTGCTATCTGTTGCACAAGTTCTTTTTTTTTTAAACATCTTTATTGGAGTATAATTGCTTTACAATGGTGTGTTAGTTTCTGCTGTATAACAAAGTGACTCGGCCATACATATACCCCCATATCCCCTCCCTCTTGCGCCTCCCTCCCACCCTCCCTATCCCACCCCTCTAGGTGGTCACAAAGCACCGAGCTGATTTCCCTGTGCTATGCGGCCACTTCCCACTAGCTATTTTACATTTGGTAGTGTATATATGTCCATGTCACTCTCTCACTTTGTCCCAGCCTACCCTTCCCCCTCCCCGTGTCCTCAAGTCCATTCTCTATGTCTGCATCTTTATTCCTGTCCTGCCCCTAGGTTCATCAGAACCATTTTTTTGTTTTAGATTCCATATATATTGCACAAGTTTTTTCACTTCATGAATTTTATATCCCTTTGGTTTCCAAAGAATTAAACTGCACCTATTAAAATATAGCCTAGTACCTTAATCCTGCCTAAATCTTCCCAAACTGTGACTTTCTCAAAAAACCAAAAACCTCCTAAGAACACATTTCACTGAGGTTTACAGCACTGAGTACTAAGATCACCTTTAATTCCGTCTTTTCTTACTCTATCTTTCACTACAAATCAAAAATCTCTCCAAGAAGCAAACCCCCTCAGCCTGACAAGATGAGACCTGATTATAATATCTGTGGTTAATTATGGTGGTTGGAATTCTGAAGTGTAGCAGGATTTGCAAGCTAGTCACCTGGCTTGTTTAGACACTACCCTGATGTCAAAATGTGTGTCTTTTAACTCTCATAGAAAGACTGGGGTTCTTCCTCACTCCCCAATCTCTGAAAGTTAAGATATTTTTAGATAACATAACAGATTAATCCTTTTATAAATGTACTTTAAAACTGTACAGGACTGACATTTGATGTCCTAGGAGAAAAACAGCACGATCTGGAACCAAACCTATCCTAGTTTTAAGAGAATGTAAATAAAACGACTTTTTTTGCTGTTGTTACAATACAAAGGAAATATGAACAGGCACAGATGGAGAACAGTTAAAACTACCATTCAAACATGCTCAGGGAGAAGTCATTAACCAAGTCATCAGGAATACTCTCTGATTGGCCAAACAAGTTTTACAAAAACCTCTTGACGATTTAAAAAAATTCCTATAAGATATAAGATAATTACATTTATTGTGGCCGTGTTCCAGTGCCAGCTGTAAGTTATCTTGTAGGTTTAAATATCTTATTTGGCTTTGTTTTCCCAAAGCGTTTCATAGAGTGCTGTGAAATAATAGTAAGTGCTCAATAAAAACACCTTGAACTACCCCAAAATCCTTGGATCACTTCAAAAGCTTTAGATAAGGCAGCAAAATAAAATGTAAAAGCAAAACCAAAGAAAAACAAAGAAAGCCCAAACCATCTGGCTATAAGAGTTTCATTATTCAATATGATGCTAGTGACTTTTGGGTTGAAACCAGTATGTAATTGTCTTATATCCTACTTACAAGAATGTAGGGAGAGTCCTACAATTAAAAAATAAATAAATAGATCCCAGAATGATTAAAACCACAGGTAATTAACTGTTTATTTGAACCAAGTTGTCTTTTTATGTAGGTAGACTAAACTAAGGTGCCAGTTTTTTTTTTAAAAAAAAAAATCCCTTTTAATAAGATTAATGATTTTATTAAACTATATTGTGTTAAAATATAGTTTATAGATATCATAAGGAAGAGAATCTCTTGCACTTAGTATGATTAAAAATTATGTTTGAGCTGCTCTCACCATATTTTCTTGGAGAAGATAATAAAAAGAATCAATTCTTTGTAAATTGTCGATACAGTACATAATGGCCAGATAGAGTTCTTACCTCCATCAGTGTCAATTTCAAAAGGGAAATATACACAATATAATAATATATGTGGTTTGAAACATACAAACACCCCAAGTTGGGCACATCTGGTCTAGAAGTTAATTGAAAAACATATTAGTGAATTCATACCTCTGGTAAACACTGTATAATAGTTAACTCTTTTCAGATAAAGCTTATGATTATCTTTCCCCAATCTCATATTTTTAAGTACTACACCTTCCAAGGTTGAGAGAAAGGTACAGACTGCTAAGAGAATTAATAGCATTAGCATGAGCGAAAGTGGACAAGCACAGTCTAAAGATTAACTGCATGTTTTCAGCTTTCTGCACACAGTAGCATAAGGATGTAATAAATCAGAAAAAGTTAGGTACTCTATACAACAAAAAATCATTCATTCGAGGCCTCAGCCAAAATAAGATTTATTACCTAACTAAAATTTAGATAATTTCAAATTCACTGCAAAGCCCTTTCTAAGGCTTGAATTACAAAAGGATATTTAAAAAATTAACAGATACAAATATAAAGCTTATATTTATTCCTTAATGAGTAAGATTTGCATTGGATTCTTCTTCGGAAATTTAGAAAATGCTTACCAATTCATTTCCTAAAACAGGCATGAGACTGTATTTGGCCACATAAAGAAACTGTAAGAAACCTTTAATCGCTAAATAAACACATAAGAAATAGGAACCAGGAAGGAATCAATTTGGATAGCACTGTATGTATCTGTCCCCGAGAACACTATCACTGCCTGGTTGTCATGCTCAGTTCTCCCTTGGCAACACGCACATCCAATCCAGAAGCACACAAAATTCCAAGAACACTGCCAAACATTAAGTCAGAGCACTTGTGAAACACACCTTGTAATTGTCCACAGCCTTTGCAGTTCAAACCAGAGCTCAGCAGCTTGTCCTTATCTTCACCAGTGATGTAAACAAAAATACCATACATCACTCTTCCAAAAGAAAAACCAAAAAAACCCCACAATTAGCAATAAATTTAATGCCTCAGAGATAAATCTCCTGTGTTAACCCAAACAAGCATTCTGCCTTGATGTAAACCTGAGCACATGCTGAGTGCCCTGCTGCTTACCTCCTCTATCACTTGCTTCTAACGATAGCTGACAAACTAGCCTCACAAATCCTTTTTTAGCTGCTGATCAGACAGATCCCCCTTTGACAATCCAGCATGGTGGAACACTCGAAAATTCTTCCTGCTTCTATTCTATTGCTTGCTCTAAAAACCAGTTTCCTTTTCATTGAGATAATAGCCTTTTCTGCAGTCACATGACTCAGAAGCTACATTAGCAGAGCTTTATGATAATAGACTAAGCCTCTACCCCCTCCTGTTATTAAGGGGATGTCTTTCTCTTTCTCTCTCCCTCTCTCTCTCTCTCTCTCTCTCTCACTCACACACACACACATACACACACACACACACACACACACGTGCCCATAATGCACATGCACTCACATACACGGGTCTAAAATTATTTATTCTTCTTGGAATTATCATAATAAAGAAGTATACTCTAACATGAAAATACTAAAAATTTCTAGATCTGCCTGCTAAAAATAACTGCTAAAAACAAACATTCTGATGCATGGTCTTCCTTTCAGCAGGATGCAGCACGCTGGCCATGAACACTCCCCAGTGAACAGTGTATGAAGTGGGACAGTCAGAGGGAAACATGTATTCTCCTGTTCTCTAGAGCTTTGCCCCCAGAGATATAAAGCTGACAAATCTGGCATAACGAACACTGTGGAGACATGATAGCTACTCACACATTGGGAATTAATTAGTTTCATGTATTAGTAAAACACCATGTAAGCATACTTTTTTAACACCAAAATGTATTCTTATTAGGAATACACCCTATGTAGTTTATAAGTTATTCCAAGAAATATTACCACGGCCAAAACCATCTTAAAATATAAAAATCAAAAGTTCTTTTGAGCCTGGCCAATTTGATTGATTTCTGATAAACCATCAACTTTCAAAACACGCATGTGGAAACACTAGGTCAGTGCCTGACACACAGTGGTTGCTCCACACTTTTTTTTTAATGTCCTTGGTAACAGGTTGAAGTACCAGGCAAAGAGACAGCAGCGGATTACATTATCTTCTTACTTTGTTTTCATATCAAAGAATCTTTTAAATCTACCAGTCAAGCAATTTGGGGAAGGAGTTTAAGTGTAAGAATGTGCTGAGAAGTGGAAAATGGAGAAAAAGATGGGCTAAGGTGTTGCCCCAGAAGCAAAATCACACTGAGGCATAACACACAACTGGGAGAGCGCTGCCACCAGCAGACTGAAAGCAAGACAGACTGTTCAACTAAGTCAACAGATGAAGCTATATTTTACATGTTTGGGTTTTATTTATTGCCTTGGTTTTCTCATCTCAGAAAGGGAAAACATACTAGATATTTTCATTTTTTAACTTTTCACTGTGCTAAAGTACACATAACATTAAAAGTTACCACTTTAAGTGTACAGTTCGGTAGAGATAAGTCTATTCACACTGTTTTGCAACAGCTCTCCCGACCTTTTTCATCTTGCAAAACTGAAACTCTGCACCCATTAAACAACAACTCCCATTTCCCGTTCCCTCCAGGCCCTGGCAAGCACCATCTACTTTCTGTTTCTATGAATTTAACTACTTTAGATCCCTTGTATAAGTGGCATCAGACAGTACTGTGTGTGTGTGTGTGTGTGTGTGTGTGTGTGTGTGTGTGTGTGTGTGTGTGTGTGGGTGTGCGCGCGCGCGGTGTGCGCGCGCGCGCAGATATTTTAAAGAATAATTATTTCAATACCTGGAGATCAAGACAAAGAGTTTTCATCTCACAAAATCATTTTACACAAACTGCATTATTCCTAAGTAAACCAAGCCAAAATTATATTCTTTAATACAGAAAACCCAAGAACTGTTATAGATACAACTAGACAGAAGGGATTATTATCATATAAAAGTTATCTATACAAAAACTCTGTAATTTCTCAGGATCCAAAAAATTTAATTCTGAAACTCCTAGTTTACTCTAATTAACCACTCAACACATAAATAACTTGGGTAGGGTGGAGTGGGTGTTGAATAATTCTCTTCCAGTCACTGGAAGGGACTGTGGCCACTCTGCTGGAACATGGTACCAACACCTCACCAAGTCTCCAGTGACCACACAGGGGTCAATGAGCACAGCTTCCATGAGGACCTGAGCAGAGAAATTCATATACCAAGAAAATATACTTAAAACATTTAAATGCTAGCACATGGTGATACCTCATCACAAAAAGCCAAAGCACAAAGAACCTTTAAAAGTTATAATGATCTTAACAGCCACCTAACTATTTTCATTGTGTACTTAAAATCTAAAGTCAATAATCAGCCAGGGCATTATAGGAAATCAATGTATCATAGGAAACCAATCTCACAGTAGATATGCAAGAACACTTTTTTAAAGAAATAGCATAAAAACTGTAGGGGGCAGTTTTGTGAAATCCATCCACCTAAGTTTGTCCTTTTTCTGCTCACAACATCAACCAACCATTTCTACAGCGGTAAGGTGAGGTCACAGACACTCTAAAATGACCACCATGTTGTCCTTTATTAACTTCAATGGAGTTTTTACAAATTATTTCTCAGCCAATCATGGGCAGCAGCAAAATTTGCTGTGAATTCGCTGATCAAATCCATCACAGTGCCAAACACTTCCAAGTAAAATGTCTTACTCCAGATTCTGTGCTTACACTTCAAGATGGATTGCTGTTAGCAAAGCTGCCCCTCTGTCATGTTTTCTGCTGGCAAGCACAAATAGGTGAAACTGTCTGACCCCATCCTAGGGGCAGACTGGTGGCTGCAGCAGACTCTATCATTATCAATTTTAACCCTTTTTCTTCACTAGGGCAGTAGTGTTTACAACAGAATTAGGTTAGATGATTTGTAAAGATGTTTCTACCTATAAAGTTTCCCGAGAGTGGTGCTTATATATATATAATTGTGATACATTTCTTAAACCAAAAGTCTGGTGAGAGGTAAAACAAGGATTCAATGGGTGATGTTTCACTTTTTATAAATCAAGGTGAAATTTACATTCAGTGCAATAAACAGACCTTAAGAGTAAAGTTTAAGAGTTCTGACCAATGAAAGCACCTATATAATCCACGCTCCTGTCTAGATATACAGCACTGTCATAGCCCAGCAGAACTCTCCTGTGCCTACCCGCCCCCCACCAACCATAACTCTTACTTTCTGGTATCACAGGTTAGTTCTGCTTTTTCTAGAACTTCAAACAACGGGAATCATACAATAAGTATTCTTTATGCTTCTTTCAGCATAATGTTTTTGAGATTCATCTGTATTACTGCATATATTAACAATTTGTCCCTTTTCAGTGCTAAGGGTAATTCCATTGTGTGAATATACTGCAGCTCATCTATTCTCCTTTGATGGGCATTTGGGTTTTTTTCCAATGGCGGCTTGTGGTAAACAAAATTCTAAAATGGCTCTGCAAGATCTCCCCACACCCCCCGGGGCGCCCCCCCCCCCCCCCCCCCGCCGCCACCGTGTACACACCCTTCATAATCCCCAGCACTGTAAGTATGGTGGATTTTCACTCTAATGATTAGGTTATGTTACATGGCACTATTGACCTTAAGGTAGGGAGATTATGGAGGTGGGCCTGGCCTAACCATAACGGATTTTCTCCATCTGGCAGCAGCAGAAGTCTGAAGCCTGAGAAGGATTCTATATGCCTTTGGTGACGTGAAGATGGGGGAAACCACATGTCAAGGAATGCAGGTGACCTCTAGGAGCTGAGAGTAGCACTCAGCTAACATCCAGCAAGGAGAGAGGATGTCAGTTCCACCGCTGCAAGATCCTGAATTCTGCCAACAACGAGAATGAGCTGAAAGAGGACTTCCCCCTGCAGAGCCTCCAGGTGAGAACTCATTCTTGTTGACACCTGCATTTCAGCCTGGTGATGCCCTGAGCAGAGAATCACACCAACATCATGCTCAATATCTGATCTACAGGACGGTGGGCTAGTAATTGGGGGTTATTTGTGGTAATTTGTTACTCAGCAAAAGAAAACTAATGGGAGGGGGGGTTACGATATACAAGTTGCTACCGATACACACGTACAGGTCTTTTCACAGACATGAATTTTCATTTCGTGCAGTTACATACCTAGGAGTGGAATTGGGGGCTCATGGATAAGTGTAAGAAATTGTCGCGGTGTTTTCCAAAGCAGCTTTACACTCCCACCAGCCATGCGTGAGAGCTCTGGGTGTCGCACAGTCTCACCAACGTTTGGCGTTGTCAGTCTTTTAAAGTTTAGCTGAAATTCTACGCATGTTAGCAGCCTTCTGCACATATGGGGTGTGATCCTCGTCCACTTCCTTCTCCATAGAGTTTTTATAACATTTACAGATAACACCACATAAAGCCCTGTTCCGTATTCTTTGTCAGCGTCTCATTATTATTATTTTTGGGGGGGGGGTACGTGGGCCTCTCACTGTTGTGGCCTCTCCCGTTGCGGAGCACAGGCTCCAGACGCGCAGGCTCAGCGGCCATGGCTCACGGGCCCAGCCGCTCCGCGGCACGTGGGATCTTCCCGGACCGGGGCATGAACCCGCGTCCCCCGCATCGGCAGGCAGACTCTCAACCACTGCGCCACCAGGGAAGCCCTGTCAGTGCCTCTTAGGAGTTACGTTCCTCCGCACTGGAGCATAAACACTGAAGGGCAGGGATCGTGCCTTTATTCCTCTAAATCCTTGCCGTCACCTATCCTCGTGCTGCTTCTATAGGTTACCTGGTCAAATTTATGTATTGATATTTCTTTTTCCTTAAAAAGGTAATTATGTAGCAACATGAAAAATTGCTAATGAAGAGGCCACTCTGTAGGGAGGAAAGAGTGTGACCTTGGAATTACAGTTTTAGTTTGAATCCATTACAGTTTTTTTGAATCCACTGCTATATAAACAACCTTGAGCAAGTTGCTTAACCTCTCTGAGTCTTAGGTTCCTCATCTATAAATGGGTGGGGGAAATGCCTACACTGCATTGTTCTTGCGAAGATTCTATGAATTATATGGAAAGCAACTAGCCCAGAGCCTGGCATAGGAGGACATCAATTGATGGCAGCTATTATTAGCTCTTAGTTTCTTATGATGTTCAGCAAAAAGAAGAGAAACAATATCTTTCTGTTACAACTCTACAGAAAGCATGGAAGAGAATACATAAAATGATATGAGTTGGATAAGGTGGATGAGACCATAGTTGATTTTAATTCTAATTTTTAAACCTTTAGTAATGTTTCCATAATTTTAAAATATAGCAAACTGTTGATAACTTCTAAAACCGGGTGAAGGGTACATGGCAGGGGGGGTTATAAACACTATTCTAAATTTCCATTATATACAAACCTCAAGAACCAGAGTTCACTGTACCAAAAAAAGGGCAAATATTTACTCTACAAAGATTTCTTGATATACTAAGACCATACCATTTATTAATTCAAATGATTAGAAATGAGATAAACCCTGAAGGTGCCACATTTGACAAGTTGCAGAGTGTGAACAAACTTTAGGTCGGTTATGAAATTAATTTTGTTAACCTATTAGCATTGTAATTCTATATTAAACCAAAATACCAAGTTTTGAAAACCTGATAAAATATCATGGAATAGTTCATCTATCTGTTAAATACATTTTTAATGCAATAAGGGATAAGTTGCATAAATGGTAAGTTAATAAAGTGAAAAGTAATAATACCCACTGAAGTGGCTGTTTTCATTAGGCACCCGTGTCCACAGAATTATGTCACTTGGACCTCTGGCCTCCTTCCTCAAGAGGTGAGCCAGGGATAGAAACAAGGCCTATCTGGGAACATCCTGCCTGTGGATGTCAGCATGCTAACATTAACTAAAGATTTCATTCTTCTGACATGTAGGAAAATGTGCCTTCGAGAAGGCCCAACTGTGCTAAGCTAGCAGTGAGTGCTATTTTGTTGGGTTATTTCCAATAAAAGGCTTATGCAAACAGCAGTGCATACATGTCTATGATACGACTGCAGGAGATTATGCCCACACAAAAGACAGCTGAGGAGAAGGACTAGGGAGCACAGTCACTTCTAAACAGGACTTGGCCAAGCTGCCACTTCATGAAACGAAATAATATATAAACAGCTCACTACGTTTCCAACGCAGCATCTGTGCTTCATCCAAGGACTTGAGAAGCATCACCTACCGAATGTGATTCTCTTCCCAATCAGTCCACGTGTGAACTACTCCAAAGAGTCGCACTGATTCTTTGAAGTCACTGAGTACCCCTGGGTTACAACTAAAAATCCTAGGTGATCTGCTAACCAGAATGAATGAGAACCCTGGCGGTCTATCAGGGTTTATACCTTATATTCCTCAGGATTCTAAAAATGGCGAAGGCTCAGGGAGCAGATTAAATACCACAGGAATTTGACTCATTGATTAATCCAGCCCTCTGAAACTGGCATTATTCCCTAAAAGGCTCTGACAGGATCAACGACCATTTCGAATTATAAAATCAAGAGGCTAAAAAGAACGTTAGAGCCATCTCACGCTGGGACTCCAGAAGTCTTCCATCTCAAATTCCCAACGGTGGATAACTTCACAGTCTCCAGTTAGACTTTTTCAATTCGTAACTTTAGTCATTTACATATTAAGTACAAATCTTCCCCAACTGTTCTTAAGAGTTCAAAAAGTAACCAAAGGCTGAGACTAGACCATACTGCTTCTTTTTGTGAAATAAATTTATTTATTTTTGGCTGCGTTGGGTCTTCGTTGCTGCGCGCGGGCTTTCTCTAGTTGTGGCGAGCAGGGGCTCCTCTTCGTTGCGGTGCACTGGCGGCTTCTCATTGCAGTGGCTTCTCCTGCTGCGGAGCGCGGGCTCTAGGCGCATGGGCTTCAGTAGCTGTGGCACACGGGCTCAGTAGTTGTGGCTCGCGGGCTTAGTTGCTCTGCGGCATGTGGGATCTTCCCAGACCAGGGCTCGAACCCATGTCTCCTGCATTGGCAGGCGGATCCTTAACCACTGTGCCACCAGGGAAGCCCTGCTTCTCTAAAATGCTGGGAAGGACTGAGGTTCTAGGGACAAAACAGAAGAGCTATACCCTTTGGCCATGATGGCTAATGGCCTCAAACACACCTTCTTGTCCTCCTTAAACTCTGGTGGAATAACCAGATTTGCTCTTCTGACTCTGCTATTCTCTGGACCCTCTGTGTATTAAGTGTTCCCAACTAAAGCCAAAAGAGAGTGACAGTCACACACACCAAGGACTGGAAGAGCCTGGCTCACTGTGCTCACTGGATCGTAAAGGAATGCTGGGCAGGTACTGATATGATAGTAAGACTTTTTGTTTTTTCTTTTAAAGATCTGTTTATTCTTTATTTATTTATTTTACTTATTTTTGGCTGTGTCGGGTCTTGGGTTAGCGGCACGCGGTATCTTCGTTGAGACATGCGGGATCTTTCGTTGTGGCGCGTGGGCTTCTCTTTAGTTGTGGTGTGCAGGTTTTCTCTTCTCTAGCTGTGGCACGCAGCTCCAGGGCGCGTGGGCTCTGTGGTTATGGCGCGTGGGTTTCAGAGCACGTGGGCTCTGTAGTTAGAGGCCCATGGGCTCTAGTTGAGGCCAGAGAGCTAAGTAGTTGTGGCACACTGCCTTAGTTGCCCTGACCAGGGATTGAACCCGCGTCCCTTTCATTGTAAGGTGGAATCCTTACCACTGGACCACCAGGGAAGTCCCACTTTTTTTTTTTCTTGACAACCTTTTTAAACTAAGATCTGACTGAAAGTCTTCATTTATTCACAAATCTGGCCATATAAACAGAAGAGACAAAAAAAGCCTCTCTTTGTGAAGATGCTATATTCTGAGGCAAACAGTTAATTATTCACCTATTCTAAATTTCCAAAGGCATAAGAGGCACTTGTGACACCAGGTGCTGAGGAATGTGCGTTTTGTGTTTGTCTAGAGGACTGCATCTCACACAGCACAGCACAGCACAGCACCGTATCTTAGCAGCAAAGCCAATTCTGGCTCAGCTTCAAGGGTCACTTGTTAAATGCTTCTGAATGAGGTGGATGATTTCTTCCTCCTTCCCCTCACCCCTGCTCTTTCTTTTTCTGCTTTCCCCTTAGTCGTTCCTTCCTTTCATAATATTAAGTTTACTTACCCCTGCTTGGAAGAGGGTATATCATAGTATTGATAGCAAGTACAAGAAAAGAGGGGAAATATCATTAGAGGCAAAAAAGTAATCTTTCCTTAAAGCCCCACAGGCCACAGCAATAGTTCATAACAAAGGAAAAACACGTTTGATTCCTGACCTGATGTCTTTCACTTCTTTCTCGCTCTTGTTTCTTTTGTAGCTTCAGACTTATTTGTTTCATTCAACAAATACTTACTCAGTACCAATGTCATGTAAGGCACTAAGTCAGGCACTGGGAATACAAAAATGGACAGGACAAAAAAAAGCCCTGCCCTCTAGAGACCCATCATCAAGGAAGGCAAACAAGAGAAGTAGGCAAAACTTCTATGATCAGAAATGCCATCTCAAGACGGGCTGTTACAAAACGAAGAGAGACAATGCTTAACTTTGAAAGGGAAGGGCCAGGAAAGGCTTCAGAGAACAGTAGGACAAGCAGGACTCTATCAAGTGTGTGAGGAAGGGGAGAAAGAGGTGCAAAAGCAGGGGAGCGTGAGAGCACGTTTCTCACTCGGGCTCCAGTGACATTCCCAGGATCACAGCCAAAAGGTACCTAAGAGAAGGTGGTGGGAGAAGAGGCTGCAGAGGTGGCCGTGGGCCAGGCTAGGGTGAGCTCTGTCTGCAGAGCTAAGGAGGATGAAATTCATCTTGTAGGAAGGAGGAACCCATAAAAGGTTCTGAGCAGATGAATAACTAACTGTTTTTCTAAAAGAGAAAGATTTCCATAGGTAGGAAGTTTACGAAATGATTACCACTTGGGGAGACGCATTAGCAAGTTGTAACAATAAATCTGTGAGAAATGATGAGACTGTATGTAAAACAAGACAGCTACCCTTAAGCCTAGTACAGCCCACAAATAAACCCTCACATATATGGTCAAATGATCTTTGACACAGGTGCCAAGATCATTCAGTGGGGCTTTTCATACTTGTCGTTTAAACAAATGGTTCTGTGAAAACTGGATAACCACATGCAAAAATAATGATGTTGGATTCTTACCTTACATATATAAAAACTAACTCAAAAGTAGATCAAAGACCTAAACATAACGGCTAAAACTATAAAATTCTTACAAGAAAACATAGGGGGAAAGTTTCACGACACTGGCTTTGGTAATGATTTCTTGGATATGACACCAAAAGCACACGTAACAAAAGAAAAAATAGATAAGTTGGCCTTCATCAAAATTAAAAACTTTTGTGCACCAAAGGATACCATCAACAGAATGAAAAGGCAACCTATGGATTGGGAGAAAGCATTTGCAAATTATATTTAGTTGATCAGGGGTTGATACCCACTGTAAATAAAGAACTCCTACAACAACCAAAACCCCAAACAATTTGATATTAAAAATGGGCAAAGACCTTGAAAAGACACTTTTCCAAAGATATACAAATGGCCAAAAAGCACATGAAAAGATGCTCCAACATCACTAGCCATTATGGAGATGCAAATCAAAAGTACTATAAGGGGCTTCCCTGGTGGCGCAGTGGTTGAGAGTCCGCCTGCAGATGCGGCGGACGCGGGTTCGTGCCCCGGTCCGGGAGGACCCCACGTGCCGCCGAGCGGCTGGGTTCTTTTTCTGGAAGGTTGCCTGTCTCCACTTCATTTAGTTGTTTTTCTGCGGTTTTATCTTTTTCCTTCATCTGGTACATAGCCCTCTGCAAAAAAAAAAAAAAAAAAAAGTACTATAAGATACCACTTCACACCCACTAGGATGGTTATTATCAAAAAACTAGAAAGTAAATATTGGCAAGGAGAAATACTGGAGAAAACGGAACCCTTGTACATTGCTGGTGGCATGTAAAATGGCACAGCTACTATGGAAAAAATAATCATAGAATTACCATGTAACTCAGCAATTCCACTTCTGGGTAAGCACCCAAAAGAACTGAAAGCAGAGACTTGAACAAATGTTTGTACATCTATGTTTATAGCAACATTATTCACTTGGTAGAAGCAACCCAAGTGTCCATTGACAGATGAATGGATAAATAAAATGTGGTCTATACACACACACACAGACACACACACTATGGAGTATTATTCAGTTATAAAAAGGAAGGAAAATTTGACCTATGCTACAAGATGGATGGATGGATGGATGGATGGATGGATGGATGGTGAAGACATGTTAAGTGCATGTAATAAGCAAGGCTCAAAAAGATTAGAACCTCTTACATGAGCTTCCCAGAGCAGTCCCATTCATAGAGGCAGAAAGTACAACGGTGGCTGCCAGGGAATGGAAGGGAGGAGGAATGTGGAGTTAGTGTTTAGTAGGTACAGACTTTCAACTGTGGAAGATAAAAATGTTCTGGAGATGGATACTGGTGATGGTTGTACAGCAGCGTGAATGTACTTAATGTCACAGACCTGGACACTTAAACATGGTTAAAATGATAATTTTATTATGGATATTTTACCACCGTTTTCTTAAAATTCGATACAGTCATACTTTAGTTAGGCTATGTCAAAAATATCCTCATATTCAGAGCTTTGCTTATGTTTTCTACACCGTCATTACTGCCTCAATGAAAAAGTGTTCTTTGTCAGCTGCCAGGAGAGTTAAAATTTACTTCAATTCATATGAAGTAATACATTTAGAACTCAGTGGTTAGACTGAAAATTATCTCTAGCTTCTAAGAAGGGAAGCCAAAGCACAACAAACACATGACCATTCCTTTGGGAAGGAGACATCTGGTCTCTTCTATACTGATCATAACCTCCACGCTAATGGAGCCACCTGCTGTGTGCCCACGGTTTCGAGAGATTCGTGTGAGTTTATTAGTAGTCCATTAAGTAAAATTACCCCCAAATTTAGGAGTATTTTCTGCCAAACTTACAAAACAGAAGATAAAACCACGTGTCAACTAAGCAAGAGAAGCTTAACAAAAAGGTTAGAGAACAATTTACTTATTAGCTCAGAAGTGAGAGAAGTAAGAATAGCTTAAAATCTTCCTTAAGCAAGCCATGAAAAGCACACATAGGTAACTCTATATAATCCAAGCTAATGGATGATTTCTAATTTATTTCTATTTTACTCTGGAACAGAGTAACTGATGTACACTAATTCAAAGGCAAAAATACTGAGACACGAAATGAGACTAAGTCTCTCAAGGCTGGACCCTGTCATGGAATCCGTGAGGCCTGGCATATGCACAACACACGTGCTGTGGTTGCCCCTTCTCCCCCGGCACAGCAGACACTGCTCATGAATCGCTTGTGAGCCTGAGCGTGGCCTCTCCCTTCTTCAAACCCAGCACCCCGGGTAGTCGCTATAATCAATGGGATCGGCACCAGAGGCGAAGGCTTGCTTGCCTCCCCAGCACCGGGGCGAGAGCGGAAGAGAGATTTGGGGTGGCCGTGAATCACACACAGAGATGATCCAGAAGAACCTCTGCTAATGCAGGGAGGATGCCACCACCACAGGACAGATTTTGCAACACCAGTTGCTATGTGAGTGGAAACTGAATCTGTTGCTTTGAAGTAGCCACCTCTCTTTCCGGAAGCTTGTTTTAGACATGAATAAAGATCCAGGCAAGCCCTCGGTGATATCCTAAACGGCAGTTCTTTGAAGATAGAGCTTTTATCCTTGATAAGATTGAAGAATCAAGGGGCACGACTAGGGATATGCTCTTGGAGTTTTGTTAGAAAAGTGATTCGCTGGTAAAGAAAACCTTCCCCAGCAGCAGAGGAAGGTTTCTGGATTGGCCAGCTACTCACCCCGTCTCTCCAATTCTGCTGCTCCCTCCTGGGATTTACTCAGACCACATCCCCACCCGTTCCTAGAAAGCAGCTGGCAGAAGGCAGGGTGCAGAGAAATGGATGCAAACTGACAAAAACGGTTTTCAGAGATAGACCTAAACCAGCCTGTCATGGCTACTGAGTGGATTTGGACAAGCAATGGGAACCGAAGGGCAGCTGTTTCATGGTTGTACACGGAGGTGTCAAGACCACGGCTACGTTACCCAGTCAGGCCATTCCATGAGAGGGTAGTTTTATTATTTTTGATGTTTTATTATACTTCCCCCTTAAACATGGCCAATTTCATAAAGAAGCCCCATTCTTTATAAGCAAGGCATCTTACTCAGATTACATCAGGTCAAAACTATTTAACAGACTAAAGGGGGGAAAAAAGCAAAAAAGACACATTAAAAAAAAAAGAATCAAACACATTTAGCGCTTACCATGTGTCAGATATTGGTAAAGCTGTTCACTGGTATTCTTATCTCTTTTCCTCCCAGCAATATTATCCGGCTGGTACTATCATGTCTCCCAGTTTACTAAGGCACAGAGAGGTCAAGTAAAGCTGGTAAGTAAAAGGAGCAGGGTTTGAATTCATGCAGTCCGGTTCCAGAGTCTGTGCCCGTACTCGTTACACTCTACACAAAAAGAATAGAGGGTACTTATGCTTAATGATCCCCAAGTGTGCAGGCATTATGCCAGCTAGGTGTTCTGCACGTGGTGTCCCACTGGTTCCTCCAAATACCATATGACACTGGCTTAATCTTCCCCTTTTAGAGAAAAAACTGAGGCTCAGTGAAGTTAAATAACTTATTCAAGGTTACACAATAGAAAAATTGTAAACACCAGTTATTTATTAGGTACAAACTACATGCCAGCCAATCTGCCATGTATTCTCTCTTTAATCCTCTCTACAGCCCTGGAACGTAGGTATTAATTCATCCCTATTTTACAGCTAAGGAAAATGAGGCTCAGAGAGAGGTTCGGTAACCTCGTCAGCGTCAGATCAGTAAGAACAAAATTTTAACCTCAGACCAGTCGAGTCCCACATCCCCAGTTTTTCCCCTCTGATGCTGCTGTCAATAAAAATTTATGCATAAGCTACGATATGCAAGGCATTATGAGGGGTACAAAGATGATTCAGCTCCATTCAATAAGTTTGCAGTATAAAAAAAGGAGAAAGGGCTGCTATGCAAATCACTGTAACTTCCATTCATCTATTCCTCAACTATTCATTGAGGTCCTTACTACCTGTAGGCACTGTGGATATAGCAACCAACCAGATAAAAATCTTTGCCCTCCTGGCCTTAACAAACTAGAGAGAAACAATAAACAGATAAATGAGTAAAAGATACAATATGCAAGCTAGTGGTAAGTGCTAAGGAGTAAAAAAAAAGAAATGGAGGGGGGTGAGCAAAGAAGGGAAACTGGGGACATTTCAGCTAGGGCAGCCGGGGACTCTGCTGCTCTCTGCTAGACCTTTAGACAAGCAGCCGGCCTCCATCACTGGGACAGCCAACAGTGCCTCCTCACCTTCCCAAACAGGCCACAGGGTCCCTGGCCCCTCCTGAGAGCCACGGATAAATCTATTTTCTCACCATTTCCTTCAAGGCTGGTACAATTCGGCTTCTGTCAGAACACCTTTATCAATACTTGGCTTCAGTGACACTGCACGATCATGCTTCTCTTCCTACCTCACCTCCCTGACCTGTGTTGAGTACTTCTCCCTGCCACCAAGCTACACAAACAAGCACACCCCAAAACCCTATGGCTATCACTTGAACAACACCCTTGGTTTTGCTTCTGACTATAAAGCCACTCCTTGCAGATCGCATCTGCTGATGCAGGTCCTGTGATCACATCTGTAAAACGGGGACATGATGCACACTTCAGCCTCACGACATCACCTCAGCTCCAGTGCCCAACTTCCAGCCCCTTACAGACCTCTTTCCTGGATGTGTCCGAAACTGAACCCCTCACCTCTCTGAGGACACGTCTCCTCCTCTACCTGCTGCTTCTCATTTTCTGTCACCCAGTGAGTTTTCTGTAACTCCTCCCTCTCTCTCAATCTTCAAACCCAATCAATTTCCAAGATCTTTAGGTAATACTTTTACAGTTTCTCTTGATCACATCTCCTTCTTTCTATTCCTCTGCAATGGCCAGAATTTCCTCACCTCTAAAGTAGGCTTCCCCAGGAACGTCTCCAATGTGTCAAGGTTCCCCCTTTCTCTACTTATCCTAGGATCAGTATCAAATTTCAGGGCCATGGTCCCTTCATGTTGAACTTGGGCATAGAAATCACCATACAGTAAAATCCTCAAATCACTGAGGATTAAGCGTGATGAGTATTAACAACCACCTATCACAGTTCTTAACAAGCAATAGGGACTTAAAAAAATGTCAGTTCTCTTATTCTTATTCCCTGTGAAATCAAACAGGGACCTGGCATTCAGAGGCCTGTGCAATCTACCTAGTTTTCTAAGCAAATATTCCTCTAGCTCTGTGGCCTCAGTTCTGGCCAAACTAGAGTGCCCAGTGTTCTTACACTTGACACATCACTCGTGTAGTCCGTCCCTTTCCGTTGAGAGTGAGATGTCCCCCTGCCATTCTCTGCCTCTCTAAACCTTACTATCCTCCAAGGTTCATCACCTCAATATCAATTTATAAATACGTATCAATCATTTGATATGTGCCAGGCAATGTATCAGAAACTGGGGACACAAATGTAAAAAACTACTATATTCTTTGTATATCACGGTTATTATTAGCTATGTACTTATTTTACCCTAAGCATACCCAAAGAAAGTGGCCCAGCACTATGATTTTAAGCTCTTTGATGTCACAGTCTGTGTATTACTCATCTTTGTATTTTCTATAGCAGTTATTATGATACCTTGATAAATAATATAAGCTTAAATTGTTAAATTTGATGGCACCCATAACAATTCTGCAGTATTTCAAGAACATTTTACTCCAGAGACAATTAAGGGGTTTAGAGCAAAAAATTAACTATTACTAAAACACATGAGAAAAATTACTATTATTTGTAAAATTTTAGACGAAGAAATAAGTATTACATAGTAACTGGGTGCATAACAGTTTACTGTGATTTAAATACAAAGCTAGGGGTTTCCCTGGTGGCGCACTGGTTGAAAGTCCGCCTGCCAATGCAGGGGACACGGGTTCGAGCCCTGGTCTGGGAAGATTCCACATGCCGCGGAGCAACTAGGCCCATGAGCCACAACTACTGAGCTGAGCCTGCACGTCTGGAGCTTGTGCTCCACGACGAGAGAGGCCGCGACAGTGAGAGGCCTGCGCACCCTGATGGAAAGTGGCCCCCGCTTGCCACAACTAGAGAAAGCCCACGCACAGAAACGAAGACCCAACAAGCCAAAAATAAATAAATAACTTAATTAATTAATTAAAAAAAAAAAACAAAGCTAGGATTAGAATGAAGAGTCTCAGACTATGCCCAATCTTCAAAGTCTAAAGAATATGTCAAAGCAACGAATAAATAAGACAAACTCAGTAAAACCCTCAATCCTTGTACTAACTTTTATTACATACTTCCGTATTTTGTTATTGAGTGGAGATCCGCCATGTAAAAGTCTTATGACTGGTACAAACTATGCCATATGTAAATGAGAAATTAAAATGCCTGAATAAAGAAACAATTCACTGCACTGGGTCCCTGATTCGGGAGTTAAACACAAGACTGATTAGTCAGAGGGATAAGCCAAATATAAAGTGTGAAGAAAATCTGACAGAAGACATCTACTCTAAGTCATTCCTTTGTATTCAACACCTCTACTGAGAAACAGAGTTAGAACCACAGCCCTCCTTTAAAAAGCTATCTAAAACAAAAGCAAATAAAGTCAATTCTCCAGTAGCTTAGATATTATAGACGTGTGAATACATGCTCAGAGAGTGGAAATAAATCTTAATATTTCAAAAATATTTCTTGACCCTAATACCTCCAAAGGGGTAAGAGTTTAATGAGGATTAAGGGCCTATCTATCCTTGGTGCTGAGCTAGGCACCATACCTAATCATTTTCTTCGAACAAAATAATGAAGAAAAAAATCAATAACTTAAATGTTCAACTTCTAGTGTTAAGTATCACAAGCACTATTATACAGTCAACCAAGAAAATGAATGAAAAGTACACTAACATGCATCTCCCACTTTTAAGATACTAAAGGCTGTCAATTTGTTTTCCATAAAAACACAGCCAATATCACTTATTTTGATAGAAAAAACTATTCCTTAGAAGTTCCTGGCTAAAAAATGATTAACAACTAAAAATATTTACAAAGAGCTTAACAAAAATGAAAAGAATCACTGTTACTATTGAAACATGAACTAGTGAATGGACATTTTTCTGGGAAAAGCCACATTATCTGGGTTCACATGATAGGGCATCATAAAGATAAAACAGCATATTACATTTTGCTAACATGACAATATGCTTTAACAGAAAAGATGAAGGAATGACAAAATCATGTGAAATGTTCTCATTTAGAGGAAAAAGCTTAGGATATGGCAAATAGTGAATACGATGGCAAAACACTGCAGTGAAATTTGAGTCTTAGTTTAGTAAAACATGTAAAGTTCAATTAAAAAATACTTCAGTACATACAGCAGGTATTATGAAATAATCACAGCAAAAGAAATTAGCAAGCACCTAAATATCAAAGCTTCAAATTAAAGTGATTTTAAGCACAGTTAATGTTTACTGAGTGCTTAGTAAGTGCTAAGCCCTTTACACCCATTATCCCATTTAATAACAACCCTAAGAAGTAGACATTTATCTTATCCCCATTTTACATTAAGTGTCAAAGCTTGGATTCACACCCGGAATCTGACTTGGTTCTTTACCTACTACAATAATATACATTGTATTAACATGTATGTATTAACATATGGCTCTTTAACCGTATAGTAATGTACACTGTATTAACTTTCATGTAAATTTAAGGATCAATCACATACACAGGATAATTAACACGCCCAATCCTCTTGTAACATGGGAGTACTCCTATGAATTGCTCAAATCTATACATGCTTAAGTACGTCTACATAAAGAAGAGGAGAGAGGCAAAGTAGTGACACTTGGTTCCTGACGTGGAAAAAAGAAACCAGGGTCACTCTTTTTGCAGCTCCTTGAATCACAGCCCAGATAGCGGCATGGCTGGGATGCTGTGGGAGGGATACATCCTGCCGAACAAACCATGGTGTCTCAACGCACTGAATACGCAACTCTAATAGGCTTATACCAGCTTGGGGAGAGAAGGAGGATGAGAAGCTAGTGGGTAAAAGCACAATCTAGCTAAGGCAGTTGGCAGCCAATGTGGGAACAGAACGCCTAAGAAGGCTGCCTTAATTTCTGCTTTGATCCAAAAGAGACGGTATTTCTTTTTTATCTTTGAGGAAGTGGAGTAGTGAGCAAGGAGGGCATGCATTCTGCGGTACCATCATTTTTAGAACCATCGTTTTTATATATACGGTACCATCATTTTTAGAAAAAAGAAAAAGCCATATTTATGCCTCTTATTTTTTAAATCACTAGTTAAGGTAAGCCTATAGTTTCTACCACTAATTTTAGCATTTTCCTTTTGTTCTAAAAATCAAGGGTGAGTCAAATTCTTATTTCTGAATTAGGGCAGTCGACCACACAGGAGTCTACCAAGGATTAACTAAAGGTCTGAACATTTTTAATAGTTTATTAAAAATAATACGAATATACATACACGTATCTACCCAGAAGTCAAACTGAACAACTCTACCAACTGAACCAAAATATCTGTTTACATTTTTAAATGGAATAAGGCAAAGTATACATCCCTCTGGCTCAAGATAAATATGTTCCTAAAATGTATATAAAATGTTTCTCACCTACCAAATACTATTTTCCTATTAAATCACATGATTTAATACGTTTCCTTCAAAAACAAAAGCCACACTGATGGGCTGAGCTAAAAATCTGGAGAGGGCTCCCCTGGTGGCGCAGTGGTTGAGAGTCCGCCTGCCGATGCAGGGGACACGGGTTCGTGCCCCGGTCCGGGAAGATCCCACGTGCCGCGGAGTGGCTGGGCCCGTGAGCCATGGCCGCTGAGCCTGCGCGTCTGGAGCCTGTGCTCCGCAACGGGAGAGCCCACAACAGTGAGAGGCCCGTGTACCACAAAAAACAAAACAAAACAAACAAACAAACAAACAAATAAAAATCTGGAGAAATCTGACCACATGCCTAAGAAGTATGTATTCCAACAGGGGCCTGCAAGCCATCAGCTGAGTCCCATTGGTTTAGGTCGATTACTAGTGAAAATCGAAAAACAAGTGAAAATGATCAGAACCTGGCAGGAAAACGAATGATGCTGACCCCTCTCCATTCTGACCAATTAAAACTCACGCAGCAGAGCCGCACAGGCACAAATGATGATACTTCTCTCTTCCCTTAACAGAGCCCATTACTTAGGGTCACGATTGCATAATCAAGATGCACAAATTATATTTTAAAATTCATTATGAGAAAATTAAAAATATTTCATGGAGGTATCATATTTATCAGAAGCTAATTCTTTAACTTTCTTTCAGATAATTTTAAGTGCCAATATAGCTGCAACACTCACTAAAGGGTCTTCTTAGGTTCAACTAAATATTCACACTCAAAACGACCATAGGCAACACCTGGCATCAGTCTCCTGAGAAGGATACAGGCCAGAACAGGGCTTGCCAGCCAGGGAGCGTTAGGCTCTACTCCACCGTGGAAGTACTTCCCAGACCAAGGATCAGTTCCACCCTGGATGGGTGCAGGAGCTGCCCCTTTAGATGTTTCCTGCTCCAGAGAAGCCAGTATCTCTTTTAACAAGTTCATAGGCAAAGCTTCCAAAGTCCCTGTGGGGGAAATGCTTGTTTATAAGACTCATTGCACCCAGGGAATCTCAAAGCTAGGGCTCCCGCATCAGGTATTTGTATTTCATTTATCCTCCTATTCAAGATGCAGTTAACCAATCAGGGGTCATTTTTACTGAATATAATGTTGCCTAGAATCATAGTAGATATACAGTCTTATCAGACTACCAAAGAAACAGAGTTAACCAAAAGTTAAAAATGCCAACCTGAAGTATCTCGATTATATCAATAACTCTAAATCAATATAAAAGGGAATTCCCTGGCGGTCCAGTGGTTAAGACTGCACTTCCACTGTAGGGGTCCCGGGTTCGCTCCCTGGTCGGGGAACTAAGATCCCACAAGCCGCACAGCACGGCAAAAAAAAAAAAAAAAAAAAAAATATATATATATATATATATATATATATATATATAAAACATAGCCCAATAGAAAAATGGGCAAAATGTATTAACAGGCAATTCAGAAAAACTGAAATGGCCAATGTGTAATCTCAATAGTAATCAGAGAATGTCTATTAAAAGTAAAATGAAATACCATTCCACACCCTTAACACTGTCAAAAATTAAATCTTAAATCACATATTTTACAACCCAGCAATTACCCTCCTAGGTAATACCCCAGAGAAATTCTCACATGTACACAAGTTGGCATTCACAAAAATGTTTGCTGCTGGAATGTACAAGTGCAAAAAATTGGAAACAACCTAACTGTTCATCAAGAGGAAAATGGACAAATTGTGACATGTTCATATAATGGAATGCTGTACGCTGGACTGACTTGCAAATACATGGACATTATCTCAAAACAAAGTTATAGGAAGAAAGCAAGTGGCAAAACCAAATGGTCAGTGTGAGATATTTAATCAACTTTTACAACACACAAAATGATACCAAATATTATAAACAGTTAAAAACACAAAGAGTAAAAGTAAAAAGCAAAAATAAAAAGCATGGGTACAATAAACAACAAACTGTAGACAGCAGTTATCTTTGAGAAAAGAAAGAGAATGCTATAAATAATCCAAAGAAAAGGGGTCAAAAAAGTGTCTTTTAATTGGTAAAGAAGAATAAGCATTTAAAATCCAAATAAGATTTTATCTTGGTAGTTCTCGATCAGAAAACACTACAAGACACTGGTTCTCTAACTTTAAGACGATCATTCTATTTGTAACTCTCTTTTTTTTGCATTGAACTCCTCTTTCAATCTACTGACTGCCTTTTTGATGCCAGGACCCTTGGTCCAGTTGGGACGCAGCGCCCACTGCTCTAGACCAAGCCTTCGCCTCCCACTCTTCTCCTGGCCTCTGGCCTCCCCCTCTCCATTTCACCCCCAAACTCACCCTGTTCACCAAGAGCAAATCAATCAACATAAAATGTCACTTTGGTAATCTCCCTCATCAGATCCTGAGATGTAAATCTCTGATGGCAGCCACTGCCTGGAGAATGAAAGGAAAAGGCTTTTAACCCAGCGTTTAAAGGCCTCAGAGTTGGCTCAACGTGTGTCCTCTATTCCTCCTCTACACAAAGGGTTCTCTGGCTTTGCTCATTCCCCTCTCCTGCTCTTTGTTCAAGCTGTATCTCTTGCCGAGAATGCTACACCTTCACCACCTCTCTTCAGGTATCCAAATCTTAGCTGTCTTCCAAGCCTTTGCAGCGTGTTTTATCTCCCCCATAAACCCCTCCCTATCCAATGTGACCTAATTTGGACTCATTTGTTCATTCAAATACTTATTGGATGTAGGCATGTGGCAGGAGACTTAGCTCTGGGGGCACTCGTGGAATGCCTATGTATACTACACATGAATTAAAAACTGGTGGTCCAAGGCTAACACTCCGCACTCCCAATGCCAGGGGCCGGGGTTCGATCCCTGGTCAGGGAACTAGTTCCCACATGCCACAACCAGGGGTTCGTATGCTGCAACTACAAGATCCTGCATGCTGCAATGAAGACCCAGCATAGCTAGCTAAATAAATAAATAAATAAATATTTAAAAACCCAAAAAACAAAAAACATCCTGGTCTTTTTGTTAATGTTTATATGTCAACCTCAACTATGCTACAAGCTTCTTAAAGGTAAGGGATTCATTTTTTTCCCCACTGAGCAACTAACATCGTACTTTGTAGTGGTCAGAGTTCAATAAATTATCTCTGGTTAAATGAATTTTGAAATGATAAGGTTATATCACCTAATTTTTTGACCCAAAATAATTAACACTTATCCTTGGAGCTTTGAATAACGGCAACATTTTCTTGTGAAGTAGATATCTAGACAACAAGAACAATGGACTTGGAGTCAGAAGGTCTTGTTTGAATTTAGCCTCCACTACTTACTACCTCTGGCCATAATACTCTCTCTCTCATTAATCTCCATAAAATGAAAGTATTCACACCTATCTGAGAAGACTTTCACAACTGTTATGAGGAATAAGTAAATTAGGAAAAGACCTATGTTATTTATTACGTAAGAAGAGAGTCTACCTGGTTCCTCAGAAGAATTATGAACCTCTGTGATAAATCCTTGCTCTCCTGCTTGGTAGAGTTGCCCATATGAGAAGCAGCTGGTCTTGAAATCAATTTCTACAATTTGGAGTCTGCCCTTGTGATCTTCATTTGGAACCCATTCTTGGAACCACCATTTGCCCTCTGTCCTGTCTTAATATTTAAGGCCCAATCTTCCCCTTTGGCAGTGCCACAGACCCACTGCCCCGCTATTTCAGGTACCGCTCTCAGCTCACTGAGACCCACCCCTGCAAGCTAATTTCCAGTAGACCATCTAGGCTATAATATATCCTCTAAATTTACTGATACTCAATGTAGCGATTTTTATATGATATGGCAGCAAACAGAAATCTGTGCGTTCAGTTTGGAGGCAAAAATCTTACATTAGGCATAGTTTGACTACTTCTTCCTAAATCTTTTCTTCCTGGGTCACGTTTCTACACCACAATGCAACACCTAAGTAACCACCGTATAATATCTAAGATTATGGGCTCCGGTGCCAGACTAGTTTAAACACTGGCTGCGCTAGACGTGTTGCCTCAGAAAAATTATTTCACACCTCCGTGCCTCAGGTTCCTCTCCCGTGGAAGAGTAAGTACCACCAGCACCAACACCACCAGCACCACTACCTACCTCCTAAGGGCTGTAGTGTGAAATGAGTCAGCACAAGTAAAACAGAACAGCACCTGGTACGAATGCTGTACAAGTTCTGTACTCTTCATAGGCGGTAACACCAGTTACTGGAGGAATAAGGTGTAAGTATCGTTTTAATGCTTTAACAGTAAGGTTGAGCAAGTATCTTTCTGGCGAGGAGGTCCTTTTAAGCTTAACAAATTATAGGTATGATATTATTAGCTATCTACTCAGTTTATCTATAAGGATACATTTATAGATAAATTTATTTATAATTTCATTCCCAACAGGTTCATTGTTTTTATAAGAAAAAATGTTCCCTAGGGAAAAAATGTCAAAAGGAGGGAAAAGTAAAGAAAGAAGGGAAACACTCATATTTCTACTATCTGAAGACATTATTTAACAAAGATTAACAATTTTTAACAAAACACAGTTTTTAAAAAGTTGTATAAAAATGAATCCTAAAAAAAAAAAAGAATCCTACCATTGTCACCTAACAGCATCGCAAAAGTATTTTTCTTTATTATTTCAGCCTTTGAAAATATAATTTTTAATAGTACCATAATATTCCAAGTTGAGTTCATACACTTCAAAGCAAACATGGGCAGGCTTTTCTTGTAATAACTGCAACCAATATACAAAATACATATATTTACATCTGTCATCCTAAATTCATCCCCAATAAGAAAAAGTCATAGATATGCCTAGGCTGAAACTTTAATTTTCAATCAAATAGCTTATGGTGCCTTAGGTTATACATAAGGCATGCGTTACATATAACGCATATTCACTGAAACCCCAATTACTAATTCTATCACATTCAAAATATACCACCTCTGACTGCCTAAGAGCAGCCAGTGAAAATGTTTCATTTACAGAAACAATCAGGGAAGCATCATGGTTTGATAACGTGAGCCACTGAGCTGTGAAGGTGAGAACCGGGATTCAGGTCCCAGCACAGCCCATAAGTAACCATGCAACAGCCAGAAAATTGTCTGCTAACTATAGGCCTTAACTTTGAAGGAATTACATGATTCCTAGGGCCTCTTCCAGCTCTAAAACAAAGATGCTCAGAAATAAAGATGATCACAGTTCCATCACCTACATGAAAATGATCTGTCCTAGTTGACAGATGATTCTTACTGACGGAAATCATATCCTAATACCTGGAATTATGTTCAGTGCTGTCCCAGACAGCCTGCACTTCCTTGCTATGTAAATTTTCTTTAAAACTAAAAAATTACAATAAAAATTCTACTTTAGTCTTTCCTGCCAGCTTGGCACCCCTACCTCTTTTTACAACAACAGCTAAAAATAACAATTAAATATTTGTAGTTGCTCTCGCTGAAGAAACTTTCGCTTCTGTGGTGCACAAGAAAACTTTACTTTGAAATCTGCCTAACCAACAGACGACAATACTGTCAGTTCAAATAAATATGCTTGCATGGTTAACAAAAAAGAACGCTGTATGAAATCATGCTTGAATTCATTTATTTTGAAGACATACCTAAGAGCAATTAGTTTAAAGATAAAGACAACAATGATGGATTACCTATCCCATATTTATTTAAAATAGAGTACCTGCTTTGCAGGAGTTTTCAAAGCAGATTAAATTAGCAACTAAAAATCTATGAATGCACTCCAGAATGCTAATTTTGTTAATATTTTGTTTATTTGTAATATGCAGCAAAAGGGAAGAAATATGTTGAAAAATATATCCTGGCTCATTAAAAAAAGCAACACAGGCTTATGCTTTTTTAATTTTTTAGACATTTCCTTAAAGCAAGGAGGAACCCTCTCTTAGCCAGCTTTCAAATAAACATTCACTCCTGGTCTTAATTATAAACAAGATGCAGTACAGTAAATGACAGGTGTGTGGTGTCTTTCTCTTCAGTTAATAGAAAATAATACACTCAAAGAAATGGGGCAAAGTAAGCACCAGAGTACTGCCAAGGAGACTAAGCTTATTAATACTAATTTTTTACGTTTCAACTGACTAAATGTACCTGTAATTGGTACCCTGGTTGTAAATTTAAACTGCTATGCTTATGTAATAAGCAGTCATTATGCACTTTCTTTTGTGTTCTCTAATGGGAAAACTGGGAAGGTCTTTCCCGTTTTTAAATTAAATGCTTTAATAAAGTAGGATTTTTAGGAGAACAAATACTCAACTTCTTACGTTGTAAATTAGTAAAAAAGCTGCTCTCACTGGACTTGTCTGTGTAGAAACTACAGTGATTAAATGCTTTCCAGAGCTTACATGCTAGTGCTTTCAACATCAAGAACTAAAACCAGGATCATGTCAGCGCTCTGTTCTGCTAAGCTTTAGACGAAGGGTGAGCCACGGCGCAGTGGGCAGGCTCTGGCCACGCTGAGATGCGCAGAAACACCACAGCGACCCAGAACGACCAAAGACGGTCTGCTTCTGACCCCATGTGCTTGCACACTAGCCCAGAACCCATGTGTTTGCCAACATGGCTTCTACACATTCAGCTAGCAGAACTTATCCTCACTCCTGAATCACTGCCTAGTCAAGAAAGTTCCTAGCTGAAAGCCCTCCACTCTCCACAGGAGAAAGTTCAGACAGATTCTAGGAAACTGGAACAGGAGACTGGGAAAATGTAGCGATTCTGCACACAGGCGTATAACTACTGAAAGAAATGTTTTAAAGTATGTGTATTTTGAGTCAACTGATTTCCAACTTATAGAAATTTAGTTGTAAATAGTTGAAAAATTGAGTTGTGAAAACACTTTTTTTTTTTTTTTTGGTATTTCAAAATGTGTTCAAACTTGGTAGAATCTGCAGTACCTCTGAAACTTGAAGCTTTTTCACGTCTCTTCTCCCATCTTTAAATTGCCTCTAAAATTTCATCGCCAGTATTCTGCTACAGGTACAGACATGGCTAAAACACATTCATCCCAGAAGGAGGTCTGTTTACAGAAATTAAGCCACATTCAGTCAAAGCAAAGCACATGCTTCAACACGAAAAGCCTACCCACTCCTCCAAAACATCCTTAGTAGTGTCTGTCTGACTTATCTTCATGTCTCTTCTACTCCTCCCTTAAGTTTTCTTTGTCATTTTGTTTATATTACCCTGTGCTTTTCCTTTGATAACAGTAATTTTAAAAGGCTCAAGAAACTTTCTTCTGACCGTAGATTTAAGAGAGCGGTCTTGTAACCTGTGGGTCTAAAAGCAGAGAACCCCTTGCTCCACCTCTTAACATCTGTCACAAGAGTCAGATTACAAATCAACCCAAAGAGGGCGTCAGGAGGTGGAAGTGAAGAGGGAACACAAGAAAAGGAACAACCTGGTTACTGGTTAGGTCATCAGCAGAAACTATAATATAGTTTCGATTCCTTATCTGATACAATCATACCAAGGGATCTCATTTTAGAAAACAGCATTAAACTGAATGCTTAATGGTTGAAAAAAAGAGACCATTCTACTTTCCTAAATAGGAATCCTCTTTGAAGATGTAAAATAATAATCCTTTTATTGGTCAATCTATGGAGATTTGTTAAAACACGTATGAAAAAATAAATATTTTCAGTGAAGAGAACTACTCTTTCATTCCCAGTTTTTTAAAAGAGACTTCTAATGTCATCAGAAATATTAAGAGAAATACATTAATTAAAAACCAACGGATAACAATATATGTAAGCTACTTATGCATTTTACTAGAAAAATAACTTTATCTCTGATGCTCTCTATTTTAAAAACTGACCTGTGTACTGCTTTTAATAATTGTGTTTCTAAATCTTCTGAGATTACTGAAGTGGACAAAGAGATTAATCAGTACCTATTTATGGGCTGCCAAAATATACTTTTAATATTTTAAATGATAAGAGAAGCCTAAGGCAGTTGGCAAACATCTCAGTAAATCTGAGTCTAAACAGTTTTAACTTATAACTTTATGCCAAACAAACTTATTTCAAGGAAACATTTTTTAGGTACTAGATGGTTCTCTAATATATACAAACACCCAAAGAGCAATTTAGATCCAACTTTTACCCCATTAAAACACTGAAGTTCCCAGAGCACATAGTGTAACCTGATCATAAGTGCTATGAAGGGTGAGAGTTGACTCTATGCTAAATCTTGCCATCTGTAGGTGTTTTACACAACTCCAGTTTTTTGGGGTTTTTTTTGTTTTTTTAAATGGGGTCGAAAGTTTACAATACATTTTTCTGCTCATTACCAATCACAAAATTCTTCTATGGTATGTCATCCTTGAACAATTCTCTGAGCAATTTGGGTATACCCAATCATAAATTTGTACAACAAGAGCTCTATCCCCAAATCCATACACATTCCTATTATGCATAGTCTTTAATGATAAAGCAAATAATATTTATTTATTTATTTAAGAAAAGGATTAAACTTCCCACAAGATAATTCTCCCAAAGACACCACTTTTAGAATACAACAATTATTCTTACTTTAAAGACTCCTATACAAAAACACAGACAGCTTGCAACCCAACAGTTCACAAAGAATGTAAAGTGAAAAAGTATTCATACTCAGGACCTCACTTCTGTTGTTACTAAATGAACTCTACTTATACTCAAGATGCTCACTAACCCCCCTCATTTCACCTCTAATGTTCACAAGAGAAACACTGATGTACTGTGCCCCACGACTGGGATTCAGGACTGGAGAACTGTCACAGTGAGTTAGACCAAACAGATCTACACTACAATTAAACATATTAAAACGCCTGCATATAAAGAGCCCATACATGGCTAATAAAAAGGCCCTTTCACCCAACCAGTAGGTTGATCTGTAGTTCTGACAATTTTCAATTAGCAACCACTTCAAAATTCAAAAAAGTACAAATACGCCACTTTCTAAAATTCTCTCATTTTCGGTTTATTTTTCTCATTTACAGTTATCAAACTTTACTTGCCAAACTCTACCCTTAATTAATCACAGGAAATTTCCAGTAAATTGAAATCATCACCATACATTCAGTAGGCGTAATGTGAAAGCATCAAAGGGTAGAACACAAAAAGAAATAAGAGGGCTTCCCCGGTGGCGCAGTGGTTAAGAGTCCGCCTGCCGATGCAGGGAATACGGGTTCGTGCCCCGGTCCCGGAAGATCCCACATGCCGCGGAGCGGCTGGGCCCGTGAGCCATGGCCGCTGAGCCTGCGCGTCCGGAGCCTGCGCGTCCGGAGCCTGTGCTCCGCAACGGGAGAGGCCACAACAGTGAGAGGCCCGCGTACCGCAAAAAAAAAAAAAAAAAGAAATAAGAAAGCAATAACATACAGCTACATTTTACCTTCTAAAAGAATTGTAAGACCTAAAAATACTATATAAAATCATGTAAATTTGAGTTCTATTTTCAATATATAAGGAGAACTTAATATTTTAAAAAACGCTTCTGGGTCCTATTTTTAAACTGAATAATTTGGCAGTACATACAATCAACTATTTAAACTATTTTATATGTAGGAGTCTGATATATTAAAATGAGTTAAATCAATGTAGTATTACTCTAATTTTAAAAACAAACAAACAAAAATCAGAGCCAACTGAAGAGGAACACATTAAGCAAAGAAAATATGAAAGAAATTTTGAATTAATGTTTCTAATTAGCAAGGGCTTTCACATAGACTTAAAAGCAAATTTCCCTTTCCCAATTAATTAGAACACCAACACAAAGAACTAGACTCTAATTGACAATTCTTTCAGAGAACTAGGATGGGACAGATGTGACCAAACAGCAGAATACATGTTCTCTAATTTAAAAAAAAAATTGTGACAAAAATCGTGAGTTAGACAGATAGATAGACAGACAGATGGATGGATAGATGGATGGATGAATGGTGGTTCCTATGCTTAAATAAGAACACCTCTGAAAAATCATAAAGGCTGTGTAGCTGGTAGTATGGCAGAAATATTTTGGCTAAAAAATAAGCTCACTCTGCTCAAAGTAACACTAGACTTTGCAAAGAGCTTTTTGTCAGCTTACATATAATGTAAAATACTGACTGAAAAGACTTCTGAAAAAATCTAGAATTGTTCCTCTTCCTATTAATGATCCCATTAATTATCACAGACGTATTTCAGTGTTTGCCATTAACTTAAATAGGAGAATTTTACAATACACTCAGAGAATTCCAGTTGCTTCCTCCAAGATAAAAAGAGGCACAATACTAATGTGAAATGGATATGCCTAAATTAAATGAAACGAGAGAAAAATTAAGAAAGAAATCTGGGACAGGACCCATAACAGCACTGCAATTAAAAAGATAAGGGAAGGAAATTCTCAGGAAAGACAAATAAATCCTCCAGCCTCTAAGATGAGGGACTTGCTCTTGGGGGGAAGAAAGATTAACATTAAAGAATAGCAAATTGAGGGGATTTAAGAAGCAAATTAAAAAATACTGCAGCAAAGCTTTCTGAGTGCCAAATTTTAAATGTATGTACGCCTACAAGTTTTGAAACAATTCTCTAAACTTCTGATACACAGACCTTTTAAAAACATAGACATCATCTACATATACATGGTATTTTAAAATTTCTGATAATTTTTCATTCTTTATTAGCTACTAAATTTTACCTACTATTTTCTGTCTCACTTTACAAGTAAAATAATTTTAGAATCAATAACAAAATGATAAAGTATAAATATACTAAAGCCAAAATACCTTGTCTTAAACAATTTCTAAGATTCTTTCTAGGCAAAGCTTAGGGAGTTTCTCCGTTTACGCCTATTCCTCAATCCCAATCATGGGCAGTTCCTATAGGTTCTCATTTCCTTGGTTTCCTTATTAAAACAGTAAAGTTTTTGTTTTTTCCTGATTAGTCCAGTGATCATATAAAAACAAAATAAGACAAAAGGGCCAAAATGGTTTGCAAAGTATTTCTGCCATAAAGTATAACTGGACAGAAGTCACCTAAGAGTTGAGCGGCTCAACTACCCAATTTCCTTCTGAAACCCTACACATTGATCTGTGTTGTTATTTTATCTTCCTAATTAGAGCATGCTTTCCACCATTCTACACTTTTATTCTACATCATCATCATCATCATTATCCCTTGCCTTTTCTGTTGTTCCAAGTAATAATCTTCTCTTTCCTTTTTAAAAAACTGAAAGTTAGGTAAGAAATTGTTTAATGATTCTTCTTTGAAGTTGTCCAATACGCTAAACTTTTCATTTAAATGAAACTGACCCTGAAAGTGTTTTAAAAGACCCCAAATCTCTGCATGTTAAAATAAAATCGTTCTAAACTATATTATATTGTTTCATTGCCTTGTTAAATGGTGCTCTTTGGTAATATATTAACAGTAGTATTAAGGGTTGGAGAGTTAAGTAAAGATATTTTATTCCTTTACTAAATGTTATACAAATGCTAATTTTAGGTCACATCTATAAGTTATTAATAGTTTTATGTAGATTTGTTAATTATCAGGATTCTTACTGTCATTTCTTTTTTGATGAATATATCATAATTTATCCATTCTCCTGTTGTTACACATTTAAGGTTTTTTTTTTCCCCCAGTTTTATGCTATGTCCTCACTGTCATTTCTTGATGTATTTTAAATGCCTGTTTCTACCAGCTCATCTTCTGTTTTCCAGATAAATTAAGGGTGATTTACTCCCATATTCATATTTTTCATAATAGTTTTATTGAGATATTCACATCCAATACAACTCAAACGGTTTACATTTGCACAACTCAATGGTTTTCAATATATTCATAGAGTTGTACAACCAACACCACAGTCAGTTTTAGTGCCTTTTTATCACTCTACAAAGAAGCCCCATTAGCAGTCTCTCCCATTTCCCCCACTCCCAGTCCAGTCCCTGGCAACCACTAACCTTTCTGTCTCTAACGATTTGCTTATTCTATACAATATGTGGCCTATTATTACTGGCTTCTTTCACTAAACATAATATTTTCAAGGCTAATCCATTTTGTAACACATATCAGTACTTCATTTCTTTTTCTGGCTAAACAATACAGTGTGTACACACCACATTTTATTTTTCTTGCTGATAGACATTTGGATTGTTTTCACTTTATGGCAGTTATGAATACAGCTGCTATGAACCTTCTCATATTCATATTTTTATAAATATAGAAAATCTACTAAACAGTTTGTGCTAATAGCACGATGTAGATCACAGGGACCCTGGGTAACCAGAGAAGACAAAGCCAGGTCGTCTGTCGGACCTGGAATGAGGCCTCCATCCCTGAGCCCTCAATTACTACCTTCCTACCAAACTGCTCCAAAACTGCTCGGATCTGCTTATGTAACCCCATCACCTCTGCCACTACCCCTGTGTTCGACTCATCATCTCACCATCGAAGGATTTACTTCGATGGCCTAAATGTGGCTCAGCCTCCAGTCCTGCCCAGTGCAGGGTATTCATTCCAAAATACAAATTTCATCATTTCATTTCCCTGCATCAAACCCTTCAACAGATCCCTGACGCACTTAAGGTTAAAGTAAAAATGGCTTCGTAAGTAAGACGCTTAGATGATCTGGCCCCACTAACCTCTGCAATCTTGACCTCTGACTATGTCTGTAGCATCTATAAGGAATTATTTCAGTTAATTACTCTCTCTCACCACTGGACCTTTATACACGCTGCCCCTCTGCCGGGAATGACCCCCTCCCACCACCATGGGTGCTTCCCTCAGCCACAGAACTGTTTACACTCTACCTTTTTATAACCAACATCTCCATGATAATATAAGCGCAAAATGAGAAAATTTTGTGCTTTTCTCAAAGTTAGTGGTTCTAGTATGATGAATGGCATAGCGTGGATTCTCAACACGTATTTGTGGTTTTGATGAGAGAATGCTACTTACTGGCATACCTGAATAATTCTGGTGAGGAGGTAGGACTTTTCGAGGCTCCGGGCTTGAAAAAATATTGGTGAAAAAAAACACAAAACACAAACCTGCATCCTGGCTTAATCTCTCTGCAGTAGAGGCAAGTAACCCTCCACTGGCAGGCCATATGGTTCCCAATAGGACTGCCATCACTTCCACACAGCCTGTAGTGTGACCAGGGACTCGGTAAGATGCTTGCTCTACCTCCAGTCCCCTGGCAGGACTGATCCATAAATAGGCGGGTAGTACGTGCTAGGCCAGTGAGAGTCATTCCTGTGGTTTTTGCTGGCACTATCAGGAAAGAAATGCTCTCTTTAAAGGGGAACACTGGCTGTTAAAGTGATGTAAGCCAGAGCTGCTGACGGCCTTCTCTGCCATCACATAAGGTCCTAATTGGAAAAAGAAGCCAACACAGAATAAAGTGGAGACAAAGGAAAGAGAGAAGTTTCTGATGGCATCATTTAAATCGTCCATCCATATGCACCCAGAGCTGGTTGTGGCCTTGGATTTCCCAGACATGTGAGGAAATAAATTCCAGTATGGCTCACACTGGTTTGAGGTTTTTTTCTGGCAGCCAGAAGAGTCCAGGGCTACACATCAGGAACATCTACCTGTGTTAGCCTATAATTAGGCATCAAAATAAATGACTATCTATTTTTTGTTGTTGGTGCCATTTTATACTATATACACTAAACATTTATAAGCTCAGGCAAAGAATATGCCCTATTCTTAGGGATACGCTAGTGGAAGGCATGACTTCTGATAACAGAGCTGAACTCCGACTGCTTCCTTTGGTGGGTGAAACAATGCAAGAAGGTTGCCAGAGCCAGGGCAGAATCCTAAGCCCCCTGGAAACTGGGAGACCTGAAGCTTTCAGAATGATAAAAGCCAGCACCAGAACTAGACCAACTGAGAGCAGACCATGATTCTGTAGGAATCCATGTTACTTATTTTACGTCTCAGACACCTTTTTTTTTTTAACCTACACAACCATGGGTAAATCAAAATTCATTTGTCAACTAGGGTATCAATCTGGTGAAATTAAAGACCAGGTTTGGTTATGCAGAATTCTTCCCAACTTCATGTAAAATGTAGGAATATTGAATTTTAAACACAGTCCACCAATTACTTCCCTGTGGATGAATTAAGAAGGGCAGAGCCAGTTCACAAGGTGTTCATGAAACAAAACTGGGTGTTCATCTAAGCTAGATTTCTTTTCTTGAGGACAGGGCGAGATATGGAAATTAAGACATTATCTGTGTCCTCAGTGACTGACAGAGTACAGCAGAAAGAACAATATGACGGAGGAAAATCGGAAAACTGGATGTGAGCACAGGCATCCCCACTGTGCAGGCTTGGAGCTTTTCCTGACCAGTTTTAGTTTTTCCTCACAGGAATCCATCCTATCCCTTACTACGGGGCCCTTTCTCCTAAAGAGTGGCTTTGCATTACATTGTTGGTGACTTCCCACTGCATGTGAAATATCAAAAATGGGAGGCCAGTGTGGGCTGTGTGGAAAGGACGTCGCATCAGATACAGCTATCTGCAGGGGGAGTGAGGGTGACGAGGAGGGGCACATGTATCAGCCAGCCTGCCTACGGAAGCTTCTGAGGAAGATGCTCACTAAGCATCATGAGGTCAGTCATTAAATTTTAGGAAAAAAATATATGAGAAATGCCAGGTATGAAAGATGCTTCTGTAGCGGTAGTGACTTAAACCCTTCTCCCATTCACGGAGCATAGCCTGTAATAGAGAAAACATGCATGTGGCTTCCAGGAGATCAGGGGAAAAGGTAAGGGAACTGCAACTGGCTAGGGAGTATTCCCAGAAAAGCCCCTAAACTAGGAAATTCATCATCCCACTGAATTTTCTTGGATGGTAGCGGCCAAAGGAACAACACTGAACAGAAATCAGCGGCCTCCCAGCAAAGGGAGATGCAGGCCCAGAGTCCTGCTTAATACCACACAGCAGGTGTGTTCATAGCTACTTACAGTATCTGTTTAGAAAAAGCATTAAGCTTCAGAATTTCAGGCTTTCACGTCTGCGAGATGTAGAGTATACAATAAAACCACTATTAGGATGCTCGTGAGATGACAAATGCTACCCCCCTACCACCACCAAACTTGGTTCATTATTTATTATTTGAAGCCCTTCTAAAAATGTATGACGATAATCTCCTACTTTAATAAATATAACAATCAAAAGATAATTTTACCTTTCTCTACGATTTAAGATCTTAGAGTCCTTAGGACCATCATTCTGAATATTTGATACCAATACAAAATAATGAAGCTTTATAAGGGGTGGGAGGTAATACAGAATGTCTATGGCCCCAAACAAATTATTAAGTGTGTACATGCACGTGTTATTTTCTAATTTCCTTTTAGGAGAGTCTATTTAACAGGAATGTAAAGGAATAATATTATTATTTAATTCAGCATCTCAGCATGGGGTTCATGTTAATGTAAGTTCATGATATCCAACTAGGTGCATATGGATTGATTATAAAGATTAATAAAGGGCTTCCCTGGTGGCGCAGTGGTTGAGAGTCCGCCTGCCTATGCAGGGGACAAGGGTTCGTGCCCCGGTCCGGAAGGATCCCACATGCCGCGGAGCGGCTGGGCCCGTGGGCCATGGCCGCTGAGCCTGCGCGTCCGGAGCCTGTGCTCCGCAACGGGAGAGGCCACAACGGTGAGAGGCCCGTGTACAGCCAAAAAAAAAAACAACCTGCAGAACGAATCTTACCCTTGTTTACTGTGCTTTTCCTGGTCACCTCCCAGAATTGGCCTCAACACCCACCCCAGGCCCAGCACCTTTCTTTTGTCTTTAGCGGAAGATGGTATTTAAGGGAGTGGCTGGGGCCCTCTTGGGGAGTTTTACTCAGTTTCCCTCTGTATCTCCCATATATACACGAGATATACATGTTAAACTTCTGTGTGTTTTTCTCTTGCTAGTCTGTCTTTATTCCAGGGGGTCTCAGCCAAGAACTCAGAAGGGTAGAGGGAGAATTCGTCTTCCTCCTCCCTGCCCCACATCTCATGCTGGCCTCTGAGGGTGGCCAGATCCCCTCTTTTTAGAGGCTCTGGGGGAGATGGAGAAGGCTAGGGGGCTGGCCTGGGCTTCAAGCCCAGCTTCACTGGTTTCTAGCCTTGGCACAATGCCTCTCCAGCCTCAGGTTGTCACCTGTGAAGTGAAGATCATCATCCGCCCCCATCAGGTCTTATAAGGATTATGTCTTCTGTGCCAGACACATAGTAGTGAAACTAAGCCCCCCTAAAACCGAGTTCCCTTACCAAGTTTAGGATTAATCCCTCTATCCCAAACTTCATTCCCTTTCTTGTCCCGTCTGACCTCAATCCTGTGCTAACTGAACACTAATCAACCAGAGTCAGATGATTAAAATTGCAGATGTTGATAACATCGTTAATGTACCAAAATGGCTATTGTAGATAACATTGCTAACATACAAACTCAGCTTGTTTCTCCGGGGCGAGATGAGCTCACAGACCCCAGAGCCATGGACCACCTGGCCAGGGAATCGTAAACCAGACATATCCTGATGCCTGAAACTACGATTAAGAAATGTCACAAGGCTTCCCTGGTGGCGCAGTGGTTGGGAGTCCGCCTGCCGATGCAGGGGACACGGGTTTGTGCCCCGGTCCGGGAGGATCCCGCGTGCCGCGGAGCGTTTGGGCCTGTGAGCCATGGCCGCTGGGCCTGCGCGTCCGGAGCCTGTGCTCCGCGACGGGAGAGGCCACAACAGTGAGAGGCCTGTGTACTGCAAAAAAAAAAAAGAAAAAAAAGAAATGTCACAGCAGGGGCTTCCCTGGTGGCACAGTAGTTAAGACTCTTTGTACTCCAGGACTTCCCTGGTGGTGCAGTGGTTAAGAATCTGCCTGCCAATTCAGGGGACATGGGTTCAATCCCTGGTTAGGGAACTAGATCCCACATGCATGCTGCAACTAAGAGTTCACATGCCACAACTAAGGAGCCCAAGCACTGCAACTAACACCGAGTGCAACCAAATAAATAAATATTAAAAAAAGAAGAAGAAAAGAATGGGTGCAATTCTGATTTAAAAAGAAACAGAGGGGCTTCCCTGGTGGCGCAGTGCTTGAGGGTCCGTCTGCCGATGCAGGGGACACGGGTTCATGCCCCGGTCCGGGAAGATCCCACATGATGCGGAGCGGCTGGGCCTGTGAGCCATGGCTGCTGAGCCTGCGCGTCCGGAGCCTGTGCTCTGCAACAGGAGAGGCTACAACAGTGAGAGGCCC
>NW_006773723.1:5027244-5031216 GCF_000442215.2 Lipotes vexillifer
AAAAAAAAAAAAAAAAAAAAAAGAATAAAGGGCCCTCAAGGTAGGTTTTACTTCTGTAACACTGGACCTTCTCTGTTCTCTCTGGCCAAGGTACCTGCAACTGACTACTTGTAAAAAGGACATAATATCCTTATATTAAAGCACTAACCATTAAGCACTTTTTATACCTCTTCAACAAGAGGTATTCTTCAGTTAGATAATATATCAGATATAATTTATTAAACTCTAATAGATAAATTAAAATCTAAGAATTTACTCAGTACTTTGTATAAACCCAAGTGTTATGTCTTCCTCCCAATGATCTAGAGCAGGGAAATTTACAATCTAGTTGGGTTAGGCCTGGAACATGGTAGCCACCCGCATTCTCAGGACACTTTCAGCTAAGACTGTAACTAGCAGTTATTTTTCTGTCTTTGCGGCAATTGAGTCCCATCAACAATAGATATCCTGTATCTGTTTCATTTCTAGCTACTCCTGTTGTAATGATCTAAAATACACAGGAGGTTTGTAAATGTCACAGCAAGATAACCACAAGGTCAAGAGTACCAAGAGAGGGACAGCGACGGGCCCAGTGTCCCTTACCTTCCCACACTGTGCACCTGCTACAATACCTTATTTTACATTTGTTGTTACATTGCTTTGTAATCCCACTTATGTAACTTAATGTTTGTTTTCCACTTCTCTTCCTACATAAAAGATGTGGGTGGAACAAAGACCATATATATCGCTTCTGTACATCTGAAACATTCCTACTTTACTCTGCGCACAATAACTCTGTGCTCCAAAATGATTACAGACCAAACTGGAAAAGACCGCCGGTCAGCCGGGGAATAAAAAACAAACCAGAGCGTCACCTAATCAGTAAGTTCCATTTGCATCACTAGACTTGGCTACACTATATGTGAAAGAGGACAGAGTGGGGAATATAAAGTCCCAGCTTCAAGGTCTGGAGCTACCTGCCTCCGTATATGGCACTGAGTAATCTCCATGAGCCTCAGTGATTTCACAGATAAAATGCAGATAATTTCTCTCACCAAGTCGACGGTAGTAAGAATTTGATGAAATAATATATATATTAAGGTATAAGGTATATTAATAGGCATATTAATGTAGGTATGCAAGAAAAGATTCCTTCTTAAAACTCCTTTATATTCTGATTTATAAAAATATTTCTACATTTTATTTTTAAAAGATGTGGTCAAGTCGTTACTAGAAGGTATATGAAAGAAAAAATTTTAAGAGACTACTAACAACCATGAGTTATGAATACAAATAAAGACAGAATAAAAATTTTAAGGGTAGATTTAATCAGTGCTTTAAGAAACAGCATGAATTATTAAAACACTGAAACCATATGTCACAGTATTAATTAAATTATTTTGTATTTGCTTAAAAAACAGCTTGAAAAGAAAAGAGAAAAAGGAAACTGGCAGCTGTGAATAAAGTAAATTTGAGGTGGTAAGTAATTAAAACTTCTTTCTGTGTTCATGGTGAATACTGTTAATTATATCACAAAAACTCATAAGCACCTAAAAACACTAAGCACGGATCCTACTGGGAACCTGTGTAAAAAAAACTGGGAGAAATCTGAGAGGGAGGGTAGCCTAATTTTTAGACATTTTATAAAATGTAAATGCCACATCTGTTCATTTAGATCATGATTATCTAAAATATAATACAGTCAACATGAAATAGAAACTGTTCTTCAATATAAATTAAGCTTTTTGTAAAGTAATTGAAAGAATTCTCTAGTCACTCTTAGAAATATAATTTTTTCTAAATAACAACTGAAATTTGGTTTTGAATGGAACATCTCTTTGTGTGAAAAGGTCATAGGATTTCTTAATATGGGGAGCCCAGGAAATTCCTTTTTTTTTTCTTTTTCTTTTTTTTTTTTGCGGTACGCGGGCATCTCACTGTTGTGGCCTCTCCCGGAGTACAGGCTCCGGACGCGCAGGCTCAGCGGCCATGGCTCACAGGCCCAGCCGCTCTGCGGCATGTGGGATCTTCCCGGACCGGGGCACGAACCCACGTCCCCTGCATCGGCAGGCGGACTCTCAACCACTGCGCCACCAGGGAAGCCCTAAGGTTATTTTTAAAGAGAAGAACATGAAAAAGTAAGTGAGGTAGCCCTTTCCCCATCCATTAAACAGAACAACCCATGTTAATAAAACATCTAAATCCAAATCCCACTGAATGAATTATCTGTGTAACCTCATTTGAAGCCAGCTTCAAAGAACACCTTAACATAATTTCTGTGACCTGCATTTCCCTTTCTTAATTAATGTCAGATAATCATTTCTGATATAGTATACAATTTAGCAACTTCGTGGGCCCGCAGACCCTCAGTGGGAGGAAGGGGACAGCACGTACAACACTAAGCCTTGTCATATTCTTTCCCATACTCAGAAGGTTAGCTCGAAACTTTATTTTGAAATTACTCTCTCTTTTTTTTGTTTGGATGGTCCGTTTATTTGTTCTTTATTTTTTAAGAGAACAAACGTTCACAGGCAAAAGACTACCAATGACAGACTGAGTCTGATTTCCAATTCTGCCTCTAATGAGCTAGATAAACTAGGTGCACATCACTGGCTAAGTCACTGGACTTCTCAGTGGCTTCTTTCCCCATCTCTAAAGTGAGATCATAACAGCAGCTACTTACTAGGCTTCATCTGAGGGTTATGTGGATCATTATGGGAAGAGCTTAGAACACTACCTGGCTCATGATAAGAACAATATATATGCTAGCAATTATAAACGATCTTTCAGTTCCAATAACTTTCTATTACATTAGTACTAGGATTAAAACAGGATCTGTGTTGATAATACTTGGTTCCACATTTATGTCTCTGTACTGAAAAGCACATTGCTGACTGGCCTATAACTCTGTCATTTAATCAAATATAAGTAAACTGTACATTCAATTAAATAGATGACTTAAAACATTTAAGCTTTAATTTGTGTTCATGTCCTACTTTCTACCTGTTTGGGGTCCCCTCATAATTATCAGTCTTTGGTAATACAGTAATGTTCTTTTAAATAAAACAAATTTATATATCTAATGACACACTGACACAGAAAAGCTACATGCCCATATATGGGCAGCAGTAACGTTAAAAATGTTCTATGAACAAAAAATGAAAAAAAAAAATGAAACACTGACATGTTGCTCTATATAATGAAAAAATTATTAATGACGTAGGATGAGTCTAACTCAATTTCCTTCATATTCCTGATTCTCATCTTTTGAGCACTTCTGACAAAATTCATTTTGTAGTATCTGATGGGACCAGTTAATCAAGTTTCCTTTTCTGAGATAAGAATCATTTTCCTCAACTAATATAGAAGGTGGCACAAAATGTCTTTGCAATTGTTACAAGATTCAATTAAAAGCAGATGAGTTGAAAGACACAAAGTTCTGTCTCACTACAGACATTATGGCCCAGGATATAAAATTTAAATGCTTTGAAAATAAAAAGTGGTTTAGTCTTGACTTCAATCAAAGAGAATTTAGACATGATCAAAACATACTTCAATTCCTGACACAAAGAATTTATCCAGAGTTTAAATGGATACAAAACATGTAAAGGCCAAGAACCATGTCTTGCCAAAAGTAATAGTAAATGTTTGTTTTTCCTTTTCTCTCTACCCCTCAAGGTAACCTACATTTACCTCTACTTCAAAACACTGTGAAAACTTTACCTCATGAAACCTCATTGTAGTATATAAACAAATGATCAGGTATGTTATTTTCATAATCAGCCCTTGAAATTTAGTAGGAAACAGGACCCTTAATCAACAGAGACCTCAGGAAAAGTAATGATGACAATAAAAAAACACTGAAGTAGAAATACCATAAGCCAAAGATACCAAATTTATGGGAATAAACAGATAATACGTAAATGCCTCCTATTTTCTATCCCTAGGGTCAGGATCGGTCAAGAAGTAAGTAAGCTCCTTGGTGTGGCATTC
>NW_006773723.1:5031226-5054650 GCF_000442215.2 Lipotes vexillifer
GCCATTCCTGGGCCCCTCAGGACTCGAGGATGGCCACCTCGAATATCCGTGGGGACTGCTGCTAGCACTGCAAGGCAGCATTTGGCTCTGGGGCTGAACGGCTTTGATGATAGCCACTGTGCTGTGAAATAAGAAATGTTTCGGAGGAAAAAAATTAAAAGATGGGAAACAGATAAATATAGTGAGCACACATTATGGTTTAAAGCAATAGGCACTGGCATCTAGGATATGCTAAAATCAGAATACATTTAAAAGATAACAGCACTGGGCTTCCCTGGTGGCGCAGTGGCTGAGAGTCCACCTGCCGATGCAGGGGACACGGGTTCGTGCCCTGGTCCGGGAAGATCCCACATGCCGCGGAGCGGCTGGGCCCGTGAGCCATGGCCGCTGAGCCTGTGCGTCCGGAGCCTGTGCTCCACAACCGGAGAGGCCACACAGTGAGAGGCCTGGATACCGCAAAAAAAAAAAAAAAAAAAAAAAAGATAACAGCACTATGTTACAAAGGCTAAGATTTTATGTTTCCAAAAGACACTTTAAAGAGAAAGTTTGAAGCAGATCTTGACATATAAATATGTCAGTGAACGAGTTCAAAGAAGTAATAACTTACCTGTTAGACCATAAAGATTTTATGAAACTTTGGGAATATTTTGAAGCAGCATCAACAATAAACATGTAACTTCTACATTAGAGAAAAATGTTAATGTTCCAAAGCATCTAGCTTCAAAGAAAATCGAAAATCAAGATTCCACTGGGTTAATAAAACAAAGTATACTACTGTATATAAATAAAACTCATAAAACCAACCTAATTTGTCTAGCAGATGTTTTAAGTCAAAGGAATTTTCCATTTCCATTCCATTCAAATATAAGAGCATGAGTAACCACCAAATAGTTTTCAAAATACATTAGTTCAAAACTATCTTCTATTTTCACACTCTATCTTATAACCTAGGAAACAGTTTATTTTCTGTACTGTAATAAAACCGCCACATCAAAGGCAGAATTAGAAATCTAGATCAAATCGTCTTCTTAGTGACAAAGAACTGAAAGAAACTGTGAAATAAACTGTTTCCTCCGGCCCCGGCTTTCTCTATTCTAACTTAAGCTACCAATTCAATAATTATGACACAGTTGTTTCTTCAAAGGTATTCTCTTATAGTTTAGGTAAAGACTTCAAAGTCTCAGTATTCATATAAGGCAGTGGCAGGTCTTTTATAAGCTCCTGCACTCATCTGTCTGCTGAAGTTTACCCCAGCTCATCACACTCCTGCTTTTTCAGTCCTTTTCTCTTCTCAAGGAGGTACAGTAAAAACTGGGCTCCAATTCTGTGATACTGACAGCTAACAGACTTCCAGTCCTTTAGGTGGAGACCACAAAATTTTAAATGTATGATTTCTGCTTATGAAATTCATGTAACTGGCACCAGAAAGGTCAAAACTGTGGTTTAAAGAAAGCAAAGTCCTCAAATTAATCAATTCCAAATTAATTCAATATTTTTGAATACTTCCAAAAGTGGTGAAGGCAAACAAGTCTACAGACTATGGCACCACAACCTCAACCTTGCATGGAGACATTCACTTAAGAGATCCTCCAAAACTGGAATACATACATCTCTAGTATATGGTTAAATTCCTATTTAGCCATTATTAAATGCTACATAGCTCTTCCTCTCCCTTGGATCTTTTTGGATGGGAAGGCAGGAGTGTAGCTGTGACTAGAACAAAAAATATATTTCCACTGATTGTAGACACATCCATGAATCATTCATGAAGCGGCAAAGCAAGGCTTAGACAACCTAATGCATGAATTAGGTTAAAATCACAAGTTGCAACGTTTACTGTTAAATTCTCCGGCTATGTCTTGTTTTTCTGAGTCTCGAGCTAGCAAGAGAAGTCTCAGTGGAAATCTCTATATCTTAATGGCAAAGAATCACAGAAAAAAAAGAAAAAAAAAAGGGAGGGAGGGAGGGAGAGAGAGAGAGAGGGAGGAAGGAAGGAAGGGAGGGAGGGAGGGAGGGAGGGAGGGAAGGAGGAAATGTAATTAATTTTATAGATATGGATAATTTTATAAATAAGTGTTTAATTTATCCCTTACATCTAGATGTTATGAACAGTGGAGAATGACATAAATGATCTGTGCTTCAAAAATAAACTATGAGGTGTTTAATGAAAGCAGCCTGATTTTATTCGCTCTTTTCTCTTTAAAGGAAATTCTGGCAAGGTCAGCTGACGCAAATTCAACACCTGTCTAGAAAATAACATGTATCTGTCACTTTCTTCCAAAATGAAAATGAAGGGCATAGCTAAAACACCTAATAACTGACCCTAAATCAAATGCCGTGTGTTTGTTACTATGGTGGCACAAATATGAAATTCTGCTTATCACAGACCTTCTCCCTAAAGCTAACAACTCTACTATCCAGGTAAGTAGAATATACAAGTTTGAAATGAAATCTAAAGGCCAATAACAACAACAAAAAACAAGGCAGGAGAATGTACGTTTTATTAACAATCTGCAGCCCCTTCTCCCCACTCCTGGGCACGCACACACCTGTACTGCAGCACAGAAGAGCACAGCTGAGAAACCAGAGTCCACTTGTTTCTCAGAAGATTCTGGCTCCAGTGCCACTTCCTCTAAGACATGCTAACTCGAAAGATCTACACAAGGTACAGACTGGCAATACTCTTAATTGTAATTATTTCCAAAGAATACCAGCGATGCTGATAGGAGTCACACTTAGAATTTTTCAATTAAAAAAACACAGTGCTCTCACAGTGAAATCTCTCTACACTGAATCCCAATTTACGATCCAAGAAACATCCTTATGAATTATCTAAAACAAATGATGCTTGAAAATTGCTGTAATTCTAAATCTTGCAATTCTAGCATTTGGATTAGCCAGAGAAACCAGGTTCTGCCGTATTTCTGGTAAATCTTTCAGCAACGCACTACGCTTCCATCACTTGGCCTGGCTGTGTCTATGGAAATCGCAATGCCACTGTTCTACGTGCAGACTGCCTGGACTCTGGGACTGTCTCAACCTCACCTGGCACAACACACCCACCTCACGAGGTGTGTACCTGCCCAGGAGCACACTTTGGAAGCGCAGGTAACGCCATGCCAACGAAACATTTGCTTAGGAGGGACGGCTTTTGTTGCTGTTGCTGTCGCCTTGACCTCTACTGCCATGGACAGATTAAGGCTTTTTTTAGTAGAAACAGACATATAATTCAGAAAACAAGGCTCAGTTTGTTCTTTAAGAGAAAAATCAGAAAGCCAAAATTCAACGTAAAAAGAACGAGCAAGGAAATATGGCGTCAAATTTGCACAGATACTCCTTTTCCAGTTTAACAACCTTTGGTAGTTATTCTTTATATTTCCCATAGCACTCAGCACAGACTAATACGAGATAATTAATTAATATTCTGAAAGAACAGAGTCAAAAGGAAGGAGGATGGGTAAAGGGAAGAGGGAAGAGAGAAAGGAGAGTTAATGGTGCTGAATGAATGTAGTTTTATGGGGAAAACTAAGCCAGTCTGTTTACATGAATGTGTGCATAAAAAGAGGAAAATGGAAGAGTAAAAATGCTTTAAAAACCGGCCTGTCATACAATTTCCAACTGTGGCTTTGTACTAATAACACCCACTGGAAGATAATTTCAACCCACCAGTAAGCCTATTTTGTCCTGAGTTCAGCAGTCCATTCTACATACAAGGAGCAGAGGGCTCCATCCAGGGGGGCTAGGATTAGGATCCTCATCTGAATAGCTAAATGAGGGCATTTTGTCAACTGTCAAAATATTTATTTTCCAAATCACAGTGCCTACCATGCTGACATCTGAAGGAAATAGCACAAAAATAGCAACACAATTAAATGCTGGCAGATTTCTGCCTAAAGCAAAAGAGATATAGTTAAATCTACTAAATTTTGTTTAGAATAATACTGAGGGGACACTGCTCAAAATCTCAGATTTGTAGCTCAAATCAAGCTGCCCGTCTTCATGGGAATTTATACACTCTCAGTTAAATCAGACACCTAATCACAAATCTTCTCACATCTATGAACAAAGAGGGAATTCAAAATCCAACCAATATTCATTTGAAATGTACTTTCAATTATGCCGTATCCAATATGGACATAACTTCTTTTATGTCTTGATACGTTTAATATAATGTTTAGGATTTAACAACAAAATGTATTAGTATCACAAGAAGTATATGATGCTTTACTGTACTTTGGAGAACTCTCTCTACATGTTAGTATTGAAGAGTTGAGCTCTACCTAGTATGTGTGAACAATTCTTCACTCACCCATGTCACCCTGTCCTCTCACCCCAGATATCTCTAACATAGAGAAAATGTACTTATAAATAAATCCAAAATATATATGAATCCACAGTGAGTTCAGGTTTCCATGGCAAAGGGAAAATTACATTTCAAGGCTATACTGTCAAATAGATTTATCTAACACTTGCTCCTGTTTTGACTATCAATTCTGAGGAATTTTATTGGCCAACTTTAAAAATGCTTAAAATGTGAGACTGCAACGGAAACACTGATATAGCTGTAGATTAGGAAGCACAGTTCAGCCTGTTAAATAAATTTTGTCTTTTTAAATTCAAACTACAGAATTTCATTTCCCTATACTCAAACCTGGAATTTACATTTACACTCACAGATAGAATCCCTAGGAAAGTGTGAGGAAGCATACTTAATCATGTTTTCAAATCAAAATTTTAAGCTATATTCAACAACACTGCCTTCAAGAACATTTTGTCCACAATATTGTACATTTAAGATTCAAAATATTTCTATATAACATCTCCTACTCAGCCTTGAAAATAAACTAAACAAGGAAAGCTGAAATTATATTTGAACCAACCCTGCTTTACCTCAAAGCTAAGTCACTTTGTTTCTTAAATAATTAAAATATTTCCCACAGAGACATAAATTATTACACCTTCCAAGATAAGGGTTCTAAGTAATTCTATAGTCAAAATATTTCACACAACCTGTTCTCTGCAGGAAAAGTGACTCATCCAACAAACCACAGATGCCACTCATAACCTGAAGTTTCTAACATTGCAAGGGAGAAGGAATGCTGATTCATAGCATACCATGTTTATAACAAAAAAAGTAATCCAAATGGCTGTCTGCCATGTACCTGCCCCCCAAAAGTGAGTATGAAATTAAAGTGCCAAGGTAGAACTTTAAATTGTTTAGGTCATCATTAAATTTCAAATGAGTCATCATGTTTCAGTTTGAAATAAAGGTTAGAAGTTAAGACCTACTAATGAAATATAAGCAAAATAATATTTGATTTTAAAATTAATTTTTAAGTCCTCAAATAGGAATATGATTTTCCTATACTATGTTTATTGCCACAAATATGCTCGTATGCAGGGCTACTTAGGCAGAAAATGGAGCTCAGGGGTTAAGATCAAAGTCTTCAGAGTGGCAAACTGCCACTTACTTGATATGACCTTGGGAAAGTCACTTAACCTCTCTCAGGTTCAATTTCCTTAACTGTTACTCTGAAGATAATGAAAAGCACTTATATAACACCTGGCTCACAGTGAGGGAGCAATAAGTAGTAGCTGCTGTTATTAGTGTTATCGAAGGAGTCTCTGCAAATTGCACTTGTAAATCAGATGTGAATAAGAAATGGCTGCGTAATTCCTAAAATTTTACTTAAAAAAAAAAAAAAAAAAAAAGCCAATATTTCACTTGTAAATCAGATGTGAATAAGAAATGGCTGCGTAATTCCTAAAATTTTACTTAAAAAAAAAAAAAAAAAAAAAGCCTAAAGTTCAGACTTAGTTCTTTTTATAAATGAAAAACCATGATGGCAGAAAGAGAGACCAATGCCTGAAGAAGGTGAAAGAGATCAAAAAACAACACGTACGAAAAACAAAAGACATGAACCCAACAGTAGCGACTAACATCCTGGAACACTTAAAGAAAACTGCCAAAGACAAAAGGAAATGGGTGGTTCCTTCGATAATGAATTCAAACATCAATACAGAGGGCAGAAAAATGACCCAAATTTTCCCCCAATCTACAAAAATAAAATAACCTAAGTAAATTACATTTTGTATGAAGTGACAGGCAGTGGGAAATTCTTAACTTATTTGGCTTTCAGAGATTAAAACTGGACAACTAATGTCAAATATGTTGATACTTTGCTCTCCATAAAGATAACACAAAACATTTCCAACATGGTAGCATGACGGAGTAAGGAGGTGAGAAGCTCCCACACTTGCTTCAGGTTTACATGTCACTTGATCCTAAGAACCTACTACGGTGGTGACAAAATAAATACAGAATTGGAAGCATTATCCTCTGAATTCTACCCTGATTAATCATACCTGAGTACATAAAATATGTAACACAGGCAATTTCTCTGACCATTTATGAGCGATATACTCAAAGCATCTGGTATAAATTCATATTTAGAAATAAGTATAAGGAGCTATTTCTATTTTGTATTTACAGATGCAGAGTTCAATTACTCTGAATATAAATAAATTCTTAATATGTATTACCCAATAATTACGGTAACAAACGCTTATTCAGTCTTTCCCATACAATGAGCACTATCCTAAGGGCTATGGATACTGTTTTCAACAAGACAAAAATGGCCCCAATGTTCATGGAGCTTACATTCTAGTAGGGGAAACTAAAAATCAGAATATATCACATGACCATAAACATTATGATAAAAATAAATCAGGTTGTGTGATAAGAAGTGATTGAGAAGCTATTTCAGACTGGTTGGACCAGAAGAGCCTGCTCATTAAATCTACCCATATAAGACTGAAATTTGATGCCAAAATCTATAGCAAGCAATTTTTTATTTACATATAAAAATAAATGCAAACATTTTGCTAGGCTATGAAATGATAATTCACCTCATCCAATGGGTAAATGTAAACTCTTCCCAAATACACACAGTAAACACTGATAAACAGATATGGTCATTTTACCTCCAAATACCATTTCCAACACATTCATAGTGAGTTTTCATAATAAAACAAATGTAGACAAATATACAACACTTTTAAAATTTATATTCATTTTACTTACGTATTATTTTGCTAAACTATAAATAGTATAATTTTAAATGTTTGATTTTACTTAAAAATCAAAATATACCAACAGAAAAGCTTACTTTTAAACTCACCTGTGCCTGTACACAGTGCAGAAGATCTATAAAGTTGCAGCCAAATCCAAGAGAAATCTGCAATATAAAGAAACAAACAAATATAAATAAAAAATGCAGAATCCTGTTAGACTCATTAGAGTGTGATTTTTTACAACCAATATACAAATAATACTCATTAATAACATCTCTCCATTACATTGCATGGTAAATCGAGAAGACGACTTGCTGCCTTACTTCTATTTGTATAAACTAATGTAAGACACATAAGGCTACATTTCAGTGTGAATTATGGGGTGTCTGCCCAACAAATTTTGAGTGCCCGCCCTAACACTTATTACACTTCCTAGTAGCTGCCTGTCTAATCACTAGCACTGAAAGCTGAACAAAAGCAGAGGACGCCTGAGCTACCCATTTCCACACTGCACTCCTAGCCCAATGCCCAGCCCACAGTAACACAGTACACAGGAAATGTTTGCTGAATGAATGAATGACAGAACAAGTTAATTAATTAAGTTCACATACTGATCTTAATTTGCTGTGATTTATAGTTTGCCTATATGGAATAGAAAGGCTTGAAATTATTGAAATAAAAACCTATGTCATGACTGCTTAAACAAAGACGTTTAAAAGTGAATAATTTATCTCAAAAAAAAAAAAATCTTGTGTAAAATGATGCTATAGGGAATTCCCTGTAAGTCCAGTGGTTAGGGCTTGCTGCTCTCACTGCCAGGGACCCGGGTTCGACCACGGGTCAGGGAACTAGGATCCTGCAAGTCACGTGGTACGCCCCCCCCCCCAAAATGATGCTATATATGACCATTTGCATGAGTAAGAGTGGATAAGAAAAGAACTGAACATTTTCAATAATGAGGGCAACCAAGATTCATCTGGGTATGTATCTTTGAGAACAAAGAACTTAGCCATGAAGGACTGTGCAGCACTTTCTCTGATCCACACAAGGATCACTTCCACTGTACCAAAGAAGTTTATTTATTTCCAAGATGCACAGTCAGTAATACGAACACAAGCAATATGTGCCTATCATATTTTATGTGGATTAATGTTTACCACTCTTGTGTATATTATGGACCTAAGAAAAACTGCCTGACTGCTACTAGTAGTAGTATGTCTTTATTTTAACTTCTATGTACTACTAGATTTAATCAGCTTCAAGGAATGTTTTTACAACTGCATTTTTTTTTCCTTCAGGTGACACCAATCAGTAATAATTCATACTCTGATTCATTATCAGACTTAAGAGTATTAACTTTCTGATGCGCCCTTTACTCTTTAGAATAATAAATAGAACCTAATAGTAGAAAAAGGCTAATGTTAATTTAATACCCAAAACTGCCATTTTTTCTAGGGCACTAGCAACATCTGATTTCATAAAGGGGAAAGAAATGGGAAAAAAATGCATTTTGGTTTTTGCCAGGACCTGATCAATCTGGAGACCATCACAGGTAAAGAAATGCAGCTAGGGTATTAGGCAGAGAAGATTCATGAAAAACAAAAGGAAATCTGTATGCAGATAAGAGGTTATCACAGTAAATAAAACAAATGGGTTCTCCTCAAGTGGCAGCCTGAGAGTGGTGAGCAGTAAACTGTTACGTAACAGGGGTCATCAATTCTTTCCAGCACTGCCAATCTACTTAAGCCCATTCTAATTCTATACCAACAACTAATGTGCTCGAGGACATCACACTATGCCAACAGTCAAGAGTTAAAACTTGTGATGTGAGTATGAATGATGATATTAAACAATTATTGCTTGATCTATACCACTCAGAAGGTTTTTATGAATGTGCTAATATAATGAGGAAAAAGTGCTAATGAATCCAAACTAAAGTAAGATACATATGGACATGAAGATAGAAGATGTGAGTAATTTCCACAGTATAGTATGATACCTCGGTGTAACATTTTAAACCAGAAGAATTAAGAAAATACTTATAAACATAGAATTATAAAATGTTTTCTAAGTCACTAAAGGAAAAAAATAGCTATTTAAAGCAAAAGTACGGGCAGTGACCACCTATAATAAATCGGCATACCCCTTCTCATCTACGAGTCCAGATAGCTTTCAGGAAGCTACTTTAGGAGTTTCAAGGAATGGAGGGGGGAAGACCGCCCTGGGCCTTCTGTCACCGGCAGACTGACAGAAGGAAAGACAGGAACATTGCAAGAAAAGGCAGGGATACATGCATGTCGTCCTTTTCTCTCTTATTACCACTACTATTTCCACTGTATAAACTAAAAAGATAAACCTCCTCTCCATGAAGAGGGCCGCCTGGAGCAGTTGAGAGAACCTAGGGTTAAGACCACCGAACAGGTGAGGTTTCAAAACCTGGCTTTCTCATGTGAATACTGCTGCTGTTAATACTGTTCCACCACTAGCAGCTGCTTAGGTGTGTGACCTAGGAAATGTTATTGTGGACTCAACTATAAAATGAGGATGATGATGTCCTCTTTGCAGCACCTTGGAAGTATCAAATGAGATAATTACATAAAGCACTTGGTACATGGTAGGCATTACACATAATTATGATTATGGCAAGTGTGATCCTGCTAAATGCTACTAGCTGTGACAGGTAACTCAATAAAGTGACAGGTAATGTCAGGCCTACCCTACCCGAAGTAAAACTGATTTTCCCTGAGATGTCTTAATAGTGTCATCTGCCCATAACCACCCAGACGATATATAAACAATGAGCCTGCTGGGAAAGTTTTGAATGGGGACCACTTTAAGACTACACCAAAAGCTGAAAGATACTACCCGACTTCAAATCTTACAATAAAGTTATAATAATCAAAGCAGTAGGGTACTGGCGTTAAGGATAAACAACGGAAGAGAACAGAGTCCCAAAACAGGCCCACACATTTATATCAATTCATATTCAACAAAGGTGGTAAAGTAATTCAATGAGGAAAGGGCAGTCTTTTCAATAAATGGTACCAAAAACTGATTATACATAGGGGGGAGGGGGAAAGAACCTCAACCTTTACCTTGCGCCTTGTATAAAAATTAACACAGAGGACTGGGGTTGGCGGCTTGAACATAGCCCGAAGGGGTTAGTGCGCCACGACTAGCTGGGAGGGAGTCCGGGGAAAAGTCTGGACCTACCCAAGAGCCGAGTGGATGAAAGGCTCTTGCTGCTCCAGCCAGGAGTCAGGACTCTGCCTCTGAGGTGGGAGAGCCAACTTCAGAACACTCGTCAAGAAGAGACCTCCCAGCCCCACATAATATCAAACGGCGAAAATCTCCCAGAGATCTCCATCTCAACACCAGCACCCAGCTTCGCTCAACGACCAGCAAGCTACAGTGCTGGACAACCTATGCCAACCATATAGCAAAACAGGAACACAACCACACCCACTAGCAGAGAGGCTGCCTAAAATCATAATAAGTCCACAGACACCCCAAAACACACCACCAGACGTGGACCTGCCCACTAGAGAGACAAGATCTAGCCTCATACACCACAACACAGCCACTAGTCCCCTCCACCAGGAAGCCTACACAACCCACTGAACCAACCTTAGCCACCGGAGACAGACATCAAAAACAACGGGAGCTACGAACTTGCAGCCTGCAAAAAGGTGAACCCAATCACAGTAAGATAAGCAAAATGAGAAGACAGAAAAACACACAGCAGATGAAGGAGCAGGATAAAAACCCACCAGACCTAACAAATGAAGAGGAAATAGGCAGTCTACCTGAAAAAGAGTTCAGAATAATGATAGTAAAGATGATCCAAAATCTTGGAAATAGAATGGACAAAATGCAAGAAGCAGTTAACAAGGACCTAGAAGAAATAAAGATGAAACAGACAATGATGAACAACACAATAAATGAAATGAAAAATACTCTAGATGGGATCAATAGCAGAATAAATGAGGCAGAAGAACGGATAAGTGACCTGGAAGATAAAATAGTGGAAATAACTACTGCAGAGCAGAATAAAGAAAAAAGAATGAAAAGAACTGAGGACAGTCTCAGAGACCTCTGGGACAACATTAAACGCACCAACATTCGAATTATAGGGGTTCCAGAAGAAGAAGAGAAAAAGAAAGGGACTGAGAAAATATTTGAAGAGATTATAGTTGAAAACTTCCCTAATATGGGAAAGGAAATCGTTAATCAAGTCCAGGAAGCACAGAGAGTCCCATACAGGATAAATTCAAGGAGAAATACGCCAAGACACATATTAATCAAACTGTCAAAAACTAAATACAAAGAAAGCATATTAAAAGCAGCAAGGGAAAAACAACAAATAACACACAAGGGAATCCCCATAAGGTTAACAGCTGATCTCTCAGCAGAAACTCTACAAGCCAGAAGGGAGTGGCAGGACATACTGAAAGTGATGAAGGAGAAAAACCTGCAACCAAGATTACTCTACCCAGCAAGGATCTCATTCAGATTTGATGGAGAAATTAAAACCTTTACAGACAAGCAAAAGCTGAGAGAGTTCAGCACCACCAAACCAGCTTTACAACAAATGCTAAAGGAACTGCTCTAGACAAAAACACAAGAGAAGGAAAAGTCCTATAATAACGAACCCAAAACAATTTAGAAAATGGGAATAGGAACATACATATCGATAATTACCTTAAATGTAAATGGACTAAATGCTCCCACCAAAAGACACAGATTGGCTGAATGGATACAAAAACAAGACCCATATATATGCTGTCTACAAGAGACCCACTTCAGACCTAGAGACACATACAGACTGAAAGTAAGGGGATGGAAAAAGATATTCCATGCAAATGGAAACCAAAAGAAAGCTGGAGTAGCAATTCTCATATCAGACAAAATAGACTTTAAAATAAGGACTATCAGAAGAGACAAAGAAGGACACTACATAATGATTAAGGGATCGATCCAAGAAGAAGATATAACAATTGTAAATACTTATGCCCCCAACATAGGAGCACCTCAATACATAAGGCAAATACTAACAACCATAAACAGGATGGACTTAATTGATATTTATAGGACACTCCATCCAAAAACAACAGAATACACATTTTTCTCAAGTGCTCATGGAACATTCTCCAGGATAGATCATATCTTGGGTCACAAATCAAGCCTTGGTAAATTTAAGAAAATTGAAATTATATCAAGTATCTTTTCCGACCACAACGCCATGAGATTAGATATCAATTATAGGAAAAGAGCAGTAAAAAATACAAACACATGGAGGCTAAACAATACACTACTTAGTAACGAAGTGATCACTGAAGAAATCAAAGAGGAAATTAAAAAATACCTAGAAACAAATGACAATGGAGATACAACGACCCAAAACCTATGGGATGCAGCAAAAGCAGTTCTAAGAGGGAAGTTTATAGCAATACAAGCCCACCTTAAGAAGCAGGAAACATCTCGAATAAACAACCTAACCTTGCACCTCAAGCAATTAGAGAAAGAAGAACAAAAAAACCCCAGAGTTAGCAGAAGGAAAGAAATCATAAAAATCAGATCAGAAATAAATGAAAAAGAAATGAAGGAAACAATAGCAAAGATCAATAAAACTAAAAGCTGGTTCTTTGAGAAGATTAACAAAATTGATAAACCATTAGCCAGACTCATCAAGAAAATAAGGGAGAAGACTCAAATCAATAGAATCAGAAATGAAAAAGGAGAAGTAACAACTGACACTGCAGAAATACAAAAAATCATGAGGGATTACTACAAGCAACTCTATGCCAATAAAATGGACAATCTGGAAGAAATGGACAAATTCTTAGAAATGCACAAACTGCCAAGACTGAATCAGGAAGAAATAGAAAATATGAACAGACCAATCACAAACACTGAAATTGAAACTGTGATTAAAAATCTTCCAACAAACAAAAGCCCAGGACCAGATGGCTTCACAGGCGAATTCTATCAAACATTTAGAGAAGAGCTAACACCTATTCTTCTCAAACTCTTCCAAAATATAGCAGAGGGAGGAACACTCCCAAACTCATTCTACGAGGCCACCATCACCTTGATACCAAAACCAGACAAGGATGTCACAAAGAAAGAAAACTACAGGCCAATATCACTGATGAACATAGATGCAAAAATCCTCAACAAAATACTAGCAAACAGAATCCAACAGCACATTAAAAGGATCATACACCATGATCAAGTGGGGTTTATTCCAGGAATGCAAGGATTCTTCAATATACGCAAATCTATCAATGTGATTAACCATATTAACAAATTGAAGGAGAAAAACCATATGATCATCTCAATAGATGCAGAGAAAGCTTTTGACAAAATTCAACACCCATTTATGATAAAAACCCTGCAGAAAGTAGGTGTAGAGGGAACTTTCCTCAATATAATAAAGGCCGTATATGACAAGCCCACAGCCAACATCATCCTCAATGGCGAAAAACTGAAAGCATTTCCACTAAGGTCAGGAACAAGACAAGGTTGCCCACTCTCACCACTCTTATTCAACATAGTTTTGGAAGTTTTAGCCACAGCAATCAGAGAAGAAAAGGAAATAAAAGGAATCCAAATCGGAAAAGAAGAAGTAAAGCTGTCACTGTTTGCAGATGACATGATACTATACATAGAGAATCCTAAAGATGCTACCAGAAAACTACTAGAGCTAATCAATGAATTTGGTAAAGTAGCAGGATACAAAATTAATGCACAGAAATCTCTGGCATTCCTATATACTAATGATGAAAAATCTGAAAGTGAAATCAAGAAAACACTCCCATTTACCATTGCAACAAAAAGAATAAAATATCTAGGAATAAACCTACCTAAGGAGACAAAAGACCTGTATGCAGAAAATTATAAGACACTGATGAAAGAAATTAAAGATGATACAAACAGATGGAGAGATATACCATGTTCTTGGATTGGAAGAATCAACATTGTGAAAATGACTCTACTTCCCAAAGCAATCTATAGATTCAATGCAATCCCTATCAAACTACCACTGGCATTTTTCACAGAACTAGAACAAAAAATTTCACAATTTGTATGGAAACACAAAAGACCCCGAATAGCCAAAGCAATCTTGAGAACAAAAAATGGAGCTGGAGGAATCAGGCTGCCTGACTTCAGACTATACTACAAAGCTACAGTAATCAAGACAGTATGGTACTGGCACAAAAACAGAAAGATAGATCAATGGAATAGGATAGAAAGCCCAGAGATAAACCCATGCACATATGGTCACCTTATCTTTGATAAAGGTGGCAGGAATATACAGTGGAGAAAGGACAGCCTCTTCAATAAGTGGTGCTGGGAAAATTGGATAGGTACATGTAAAAGTATGAGATTAGATCACTCCCTAACACCATACACAAAAATAAGCTCAAAATGGATTAAAGACCTAAATGTAAGGCCAGAAACTATCAAACTCTTAGAGGAAAACATAGGCAGAACACTCTATGACATAAATCACAGCAAGATCCTTCTTGACCCATCTCCTAGAGTAATGGAGATAAAAACAAAAATAAACAAATGGGACCTAATGAAACTTCAAAGCTTTTGCACAGCAAAGGAAACCATAAACAAGACCAAAAGACAGCCCTCAGAATGGGAGAAAATATTTGCAAATGAATCAACTGACAAAGGATTAATCTCTAAAATTTACAGGCAGCTCATGCAGCTCAATAACAAAAAAATAAACAACCCAATCCAAAAATGGGCAGAAGACCTAAATAGACATTTCTCCAAAGAAGATATACAGACTGCCAACAAACACATGAAAGAATGCTCAACATCATTAATCATTAGAGAAATGCAAATCAAAACTACAATGAGATATCATCTCACACCAGTCAGAATGGCCATCATCAAAAAATCTAGAAACAATAAATGCTGGAGAGGGTGTGGAGAAAAGGGAACACTCTTGCACTGCTGGTGGGAATGTGAATTGGTTCAGCCACTATGGAGAACAGTATGGAGGTTCCTTAAAAAACTACAAATAGAACTACCATATGACCCAGCAATCCCACTACTAGGTATATACCCTGAGGAAACCAGAATTCAGAAAGAGTCATGTACCAAAATGTTCATTGCAGCTCTATTTACAATAGCCCGGAGATGGAAACAACCTAAGTGCCCGCCGTCGGATGAATGGATAAAGAAGATGTGGCACATATATACAATGGAATATTACTCAGCCATAAAAAGAAACGAAATTGAGCTATTTGTAATGAGGTGGATAGATCTAGAGTCTGTCATACGGAGTGAAGTAAGTCAGAAAGAGAAGGACAAATACCGTATGCTAACACATATATATGGAATTTAAGGAAAAAAAATGTTATGAAGAACCTAGGGGTAAAACAGGAATAAAGACAGAGACCTACTGGAGAACAGACTTGAGGATATGGGGAGGGGGAAGGGTGAGGTGTGTTAGGGCGAGAGAGAGACATGGACATATATATACTAACAAACGTAAGGTAGATAGCCAGTGGGAAGCAGCCGCATGGCACAGGGAAACCGGCTCGGTTCTTTGTGGCTGTCTGGAGGGGTGGGATAGGGAGGGTGGGAGGGAGGGAGACAAAGAGGGAAGAGATATGGGAACATATATATATGTATAACTGACTCACTCTGTTATAAAGCAGAAACTAACACACCATTGTAAAGCAATTATACCCCAATAAAGATGTTAAAAAAAAAAAAAAATTAACACAAAACGGATAGGATGATAGATCTAAAATTAAGAACTAAAACTACAAAGCTCGTGGAAGAAAGCACTTGGGAGAAAATTACTGTGGATTAGGCAAAAAAATTTTAGGTATGACACCTAAAGGCATAAAGGAAAAAAAAAATTTAAAAGACCATAAAAGAAAAAAACAAAACTGAATTCCTCTAAAATTAAAACTTTTGCTCTTCAAAAGAAATCATTTAACAAATGAAAACACAAGCTAACACAACACTGTAAAGCAATTATACTCCAATAAAGACGTATTAAAAAAACCCAACAGAATAGAAAGCAAAAAAAAAAAAAAACAAGCCACAGACTGAAAGAAAATATTGGCAAAATAATTATCTGATAACATACATGTATTTAGAAAATATAAAGAGCTAAATAACTATCTAATAAAGGATGTATATAGAATATATAAAGGACTCTTACAATAACAAAACAGATAATTCAACTTTTTTAAATAAGCAAAATATGTGAAGACATCCAATGTACACAAAAAAGTACTGAACACCATTAGTCATTAGGAAAATGTAAATTAAAACCAAAACAAAATACCATAGCCTATCCAATAAAATATCTAAAGTGCTGCCAAGGATATGGAGAAACTAGAACCCTCACAACTCATCCTTTGCTGGTGGGAAAGTGCAATGGTACAGCCATTTTGGAAAACAGTTTGGAAGTTTTTCATTATATAACCCAACAATTTCACACCAAGGTGTGTTTTCATTCCTCTTGGGGACAGACGACCATACAAAGAGCTGTACTTGAATGTTCCTATCAGTTAGATCCAGAATAGCCAAAAACTGAAAACGATTCAAAAGTTTATCAATTGGAGAATGAATTTTTCAGAATGTAGTACATTCATACAATGATATACCACTCAACAATAAAGAGGAATGGATTACTGATGTATGCTACAACATGAAAGGGTCTCAAAAAACATTTTGCTAAAGAAGGAAGACAGACACAAAGACAACATACTGCATGATTCCATTTATTTGATATTTCTAGAAAAAGCAAAACTACAGACGGAAAACAGATCCATGGTATCCTGAGTCAGGGAATACAAGTGGGGACTTGACTGAAAATGGACACATTTGGGGCTCACAGAATTATTCTAAAACTGGATTGTGGTGATGCTAAAGAAAGATGTATAAGAAACATGAGACACGCAAAACTGCAAGAATTTACTAAAACTCTTCTTTTAATACACTTAAAATGGGTGCATTTTATGGTATGCAAATTATACCTCAATTATTTTAATGGTTAAAATTTTTTAATTATTTTTTTTAATGTACCTCTGTGTCCCTGATCTTTCTTCCTATGTGATAGCTAACTGTGTGAGTAAAGGGATCTAAGGACTAAAAGTAGTTCTAGTAGCAAATGGTGGTGTGAGCATTTGTCAAGTAGAGCATCAACTAGCACAAGTTACACATCATTACTATGAGGCAAAAAAAAAAAAGAGAGAGAAAGAAATCGGGAATGAGCCTACATCACTCATTAAAAAGATTGCTGGCAGCATTAAAGCTACAGGTTGATGATTTCTTTAAAAGCAGGAGAGGGACTTCCCTGGTGGCGCAGCAGTTAAGAATCCGCCTGCCAGGGCCTTCCCTGGTGGCGCAGTGGTTGAGAATCTGCCTGCTAATGCAGGGGACACGGGTTCGAGCCCTGGTCTGGGAGGATCCCACATGCCGCGGAGCAACTAGGCCCGTGAGCCACAATTACTGAGCCCGCGCGTCTGGAGCCTGTGCTCCGCAACAAGAGAGGCTGCGATAGTGAGAGGCCTGCGCACTGCGATGAAGAGTGGCCCCCTCTTGCCACAACTAGAGAAAGCCCTCACACAGAAACGAAGACCCAACACAGCAAAAATAAATTTAAAAATTAATTAATTTTTTTAAAAAAAGAATCCGCCTGCCAATGCAGGGGACACGGGTTCGAGCCCTGGTCCGGGAAGATGCCACATGCCGCGGAGCAACTAAGCCTGTACATCACAACTACAGAGCCCGTGCACCACAACTATAGAGCCTGCACTCTAGAGCCCGCGAGCCACAACTACTGAGCCCGTGTGCCACAACTACTGAAGCCCGCGTGCCTAGAGCCTGTGCTCCACAACAAGAGAAGCCACCACAATGAGAAGCCCACGCACCGCAGTGAAGAGCAGCCCCTGCTCGCTGCAACTAGAGAAAGATTGCACACAGCAACGAAGACCCAATGCAGCCAAAAATAAAATAAATAAAATAAAAGCAGGAGAGAGTTAGGAAGAGGTGTGCTCAATGTTTTATTTTATTTTATTATTTTTTTTAATGAATAGTTATGAACAGAGCCAGAGGAAGGAAAGTAAGCCGGGAAGAAAATGAAGTGACATCTGTAATACTAGCTAAGAGAGCACTTTCTGACAAGTAGGATGAGGAAGGACCATATCTTGCTGTTTTGGTTTAACACAACCACGAATAACAACAATAACTATCATTCAATGAATGCTTATTTCATGAGAGCTCTGGGCAGAGGGCTTGAAACGTGTTACCTAATTTAATTTTCCTAACAACCCTATGAGGCAGGTACTGCCACTATCATCACTATTTTGTAGATTTAGAAACTTAACTGAGACGTGAAATACTTTGTCCAAAGTCACAGAGCTGATGTGGCAGCAAAGCCTGGATTTGAACACAGAGTCTGCCTGCTGAGTTCATGCACGCTCTTACCCACTAGGCTTTAACGGAAAGTTTGATAAAGTTATCACTGTCGCCAACTTGATTTGAAAAAGATGGCCCAAAATGTCATCAGCCTAAAAACCGCCTCCTTGAGTTTTTGGTGTAGTGCCAATAAGAGCAGCATATTCCCCACATCACTCACCCCTGGCTGACACTGTTAATAAATCATGACCTTATTTTTTCCTGACTCAAATGTAGCCTCACTATTTTCTCAAAGTTGTCACTTCAGTTAAAGGAAGTCATCAACAACAGTGCTGGTATGCAAATGAAAATATATTTGCCAACCGTAACAACTAACTTGATTTTTGATGGACAACAGAGTACATGGCACGTGCTACTGGAAAGAGATGACTAGCCAAAGGGGAGCCATACGGCCACCATACACCATGTTCCAACAGAGGTCCTATTATTGGTCTTCTTTGTTATTTAGCCAGCATCACCCCAGTCAGCAAGCCAGTCAGACAGGTTGATAGAAATGAAGAGGACACATGGGGAAAGGAAGAAAAAAGCTAGAAGTACTGATCAAATTACTTGAGATTTTTCAACAGTCCCAGCCAAGCATATCTGAACATATACCCACCACAAGCGAATACCCAAAATGTATGATTAATACAATAATTTATTTTTCCACTTTTTGCTTAAAAGCACAAAAACTCCCAAACAACTGAACGTAAAACACAGCATGTTTCAAATCATATAACATCAAGAGGAGACCTATACCTTCAAACCTTAACTATGAGAACTACTTCAGATTCATGAACAGGACATGGTATTTGATGTATATAACGTAGGTTTTATATAATAAAAAATGTCCTAAAAAGTTTTAATAATGTAAAGAATGTGTATACCACACATGCAAGGTAAAATTCGTTCCCAATTATTAAGTTAATGGTGCTAAAAATAACATCGAATCTACAGAAGAATAACTTATAAGTTAACTGATTAACTTCTATATATACTTCACACAAGCTTATGTTTTCTTTCTTTGTTTAAAGAGTTCAGACAAGGACTCCTAACCAATGAAATTCTTTATATGAGGAATCTAAAACAATAAAACATATAACAAAAAAGACACTCACAGATATAGAGAACAAACTGGTGGTTACCAAGGGGAAGGAGGGAAGGGGAGAAGGGGCAAGATAGGGGTAAGGGACTTGGGCATATATCCAGAGAAAAACATGGTTTGAAAGGATACATGCACCCCAATGCTCACTGCAGCACTGTTTACAATAGACAAGACATGGGAGCAACCTAAATGCCCATCGACAGAGGAATGGATAAGAAGGTGTGGTCCATATATACAATGGAATACTACTCAGCCATAAAAAAGAATGAAATAATGCCATTTGCAGCAACATCGATGGACCTGGAGATTATCATACAAAGTGAAGTAAATCAGACAAAGACAAACATGACATCGCTTATATGCAGAATCTTAAAAAAATGATACAAATGAGCTTATTTACAAAACAGAAACAGACTCACAAACTTAGAGAACAAACTTATGGTTACCAGGAGGAAGGAGGGGGAGGAGGGATAGATTGGGAGTTTGTGATTGACACGTACACACTGCTACATTTAAAATAAAATGCCTGGGACTTCCCTGGTGGCACAGTGGTTAAGAATCTGCCTGCCCATGCAAGGGACACGGGTTCGACCCCTGGTCTGAGAAGATCCCACATGCTGCGGAGCAACTAAAACTGTGAGCCACAACTACTGAGCCGGCGCTCTAGAGCCTGTGAGCCACAACTACTGAGACCGCACGCCACAACTACTGAAGCCTGCACGCTCTAGGGCAGGCGTGCTGCAGCTACTGAGCCCGCGTGCCGCAACTACTGAAGCCTGCTCACCTAGAGCCCATGCTCCACAACAAGAGAAGCCACCGCAATGAGAAGCCCACGCACCACAACAAAGAGTAGCCCCCGCGCGCAGCAACGAAGACCCAATGCAGCCAAAAATTTAAAAATAAATAAATAAATAAATAATAATACTTTAAAAAATACATTAAAAAAATAAAATGCCTTTCTATGAAAAAAACAAGAGGGGGGTAAGCGATTCAGAAGTATGAACTACTTACATATAAAATAAATAAGCATATACTGTACAGCACAGGGAATATAGCCAAATATTTTAGAATAACTCTAAGTGGAGTGTAATCTTTATATTGTGAATCACTTATACACATGAAACTTAATACTGTAAATCAACTATACCTCAATTTTAAGTATAGAGATTTATGACTTCATAACTTTTCATCCATACTAAATATAAAAAATTCATAAGCCATAATTAAAACAGATATATAGAAAAGGATATATCCTCTATTTAAAAACTAAGCTACAGGTAGGTCGACATACACAGTTGATATGTATGATATAATGACAACATCAATTTCACACATCTCATACAACCATTCCTTTCAATTCTGTCTCTCACCGACTATGATCAGAGCCAACGCAGTAATGCAGCATCATAAAACAGTAACTCTCCAAAGAGTAATAAAAACAGTGACTCTCCAAAGAGTAATATTCTTGCACAGAGAAAGACCTAGAAGAAAACTTCACCTCACATGTCGTTGAATATACATGGCTCCAATGTGGGAGAGGACTAAAGATACTAAATTTGAAGTCACTAACCTGAAGACAGCATTTAAATCCATAGATATGGTTTAAAGGACAAAGAGCTGGGAATCTGGAATTCAGACACTCTAAGGAACTCCTCCTTCGAAAAATTATGCAGGAAAGGAATTAGCAGAGGAGAATGAGAAGAAATTACCTAAGAGACAGGAGGGAGAGCAGCACAGAATCTGAGAGAGGGAGTTCCCAGAAGGAGAGAGTGGACAACACTGTTCAATACTCAGTAGTGAGAACTGCACAGTTTCTACTTGGGTTCACAAGGAGAAATTGCCCACGACCTTCCTAAGGAGAGTTTCATCAGAATGATAAAGACGTAAAGCAGACTGGAGAAAGTCAGAGTGTTGACAAGTGAATAGGAAATAAGGATTTGGACACAGTGTGTGCAAATGATCACTATCATGATTACCTTATGCTAAAATTTCTCTTCCCCTCTAGGCTGTGAGCATCTTGAGGGCAAGGGGTAAGGTTTCCTCCACCTCTGAGTAAGAAGATAACCTGAGGCTGGACTAGTGACTTTTAAACAACTCTCCCGGGCCTCCCTGGTGGCGCAGCAGTTGGGAGTCCGCCTGCCGATGCAGGGGACACAGGTTCGTACCCCGGTCTGGGAGGATCCCACATGCCGCGGAGCGGCTGGGACAACTACTGAGACCGCACGCCACAACTACTGAAGCCTGCACGCTCTAGGGCAGGCGTGCTGCAGCTACTGAGCCCGCGTGCCGCAACTACTGAAGCCTGCTCACCTAGAGCCCATGCTCCACAACAAGAGAAGCCACCGCAATGAGAAGCCCACGCACCACAACAAAGAGTAGCCCCCGCGCGCAGCAACGAAGACCCAATGCAGCCAAAAATTTAAAAATAAATAAATAAATAAATAATAATACTTTAAAAAATACATTAAAAAAATAAAATGCCTTTCTATGAAAAAAACAAGAGGGGGGTAAGCGATTCAGAAGTATGAACTACTTACATATAAAATAAATAAGCATATACTGTACAGCACAGGGAATATAGCCAAATATTTTAGAATAACTCTAAGTGGAGTGTAATCTTTATATTGTGAATCACTTATACACATGAAACTTAATACTGTAAATCAACTATACCTCAATTTTAAGTATAGAGATTTATGACTTCATAACTTTTCATCCATACTAAATATAAAAAATTCATAAGCCATAATTAAAACAGATATATAGAAAAGGATATATCCTCTATTTAAAAACTAAGCTACAGGTAGGTCGACATACACAGTTGATATGTATGATATAATGACAACATCAATTTCACACATCTCATACAACCATTCCTTTCAATTCTGTCTCTCACCGACTATGATCAGAGCCAACGCAGTAATGCAGCATCATAAAACAGTAACTCTCCAAAGAGTAATAAAAACAGTGACTCTCCAAAGAGTAATATTCTTGCACAGAGAAAGACCTAGAAGAAAACTTCACCTCACATGTCGTTGAATATACATGGCTCCAATGTGGGAGAGGACTAAAGATACTAAATTTGAAGTCACTAACCTGAAGACAGCATTTAAATCCATAGATATGGTTTAAAGGACAAAGAGCTGGGAATCTGGAATTCAGACACTCTAAGGAACTCCTCCTTCGAAAAATTATGCAGGAAAGGAATTAGCAGAGGAGAATGAGAAGAAATTACCTAAGAGACAGGAGGGAGAGCAGCACAGAATCTGAGAGAGGGAGTTCCCAGAAGGAGAGAGTGGACAACACTGTTCAATACTCAGTAGTGAGAACTGCACAGTTTCTACTTGGGTTCACAAGGAGAAATTGCCCACGACCTTCCTAAGGAGAGTTTCATCAGAATGATAAAGACGTAAAGCAGACTGGAGAAAGTCAGAGTGTTGACAAGTGAATAGGAAATAAGGATTTGGACACAGTGTGTGCAAATGATCACTATCATGATTACCTTATGCTAAAATTTCTCTTCCCCTCTAGGCTGTGAGCATCTTGAGGGCAAGGGGTAAGGTTTCCTCCACCTCTGAGTAAGAAGATAACCTGAGGCTGGACTAGTGACTTTTAAACAACTCTCCCGGGCCTCCCTGGTGGCGCAGCAGTTGGGAGTCCGCCTGCCGATGCAGGGGACACAGGTTCGTACCCCGGTCTGGGAGGATCCCACATGCGAGGATCCCACATGCCGCGGAGTGGCTAGGCCCGTGAGACATGGCCGCTGAGCCTGCGCGTCCGGAGCCTGTGCTCCACAACGGGAG
>NW_006773723.1:5054744-5061441 GCF_000442215.2 Lipotes vexillifer
AAAAAAAAAAAAAAAAAAAAAAAAAAAAAGAAAGAAACAATTCTCCTGCAGAAGTCCTGGGTCTTTAATTAGGGTGCTCAGCCCCAAAATTCACACAATAATAATCTTGAATAGAATTAGAGGGGAGAAAAGACACAATAATGTATTGGGCAGAAATTAATCTTGCTTAAACAAAAATAAAAGGCTCAGAGATGACTCCCACCAAGACTAGAACATGCCGACCAGACAACCAACCAGTCCCCCCAAAATAAAAGCTTCCCCAAAACTATGAGTAGAATTTTAACTGTTTTTCTCCCAATGGCGTAGATCATTTTGCCTTGAATGTTCCCTGTCATTCTCAGTGAAACAAGAACAGGTACTGAAGCGTAAACACCAGAATAGCAGAAGATGCCCACAGATTATCAATTTATTTTTTACAATAAACCAGCTTGAGAGGAAACGTCTACCTTCCTTAATAAAATAAAATATATACCCTGCAAATATTAACAACAGAGAAAAAAAATCTACTCCGGGGGAAGGAATAAGACTGTGAACTCCTCTCAGAAACTCACCTTCTCCTTGGATTTTCCCCCTAATTGATGATGCAAGGACTACTCTGACTGCTACAAAATGAGCCGAGAAGCTTCCCCTCCTATCCCCAAGTGCAACACAGACAAGGTGGTATATTACCTCAGGATTGCAGGGTAACAAAAAGAAGTGAATCAGAAGTAACACTAAAACTATATGATCTGTCTATAGTTTAACCCCCAATACCCAGCAGTACCCTCAAAAACCACATCACAGGGACCAGCACAAACCTTCTGTCCACCAAAGCCCGTCTTCTGAGTTTGTTCCCTGAGAACCAGCCTCTCCCCAAAACGACTGTCACTGTCAATTCCCACCACGTCCAGGGAGGCCATGGCTTTCAACACTGTAGGACCACATTAAGATAATCATTTCAACATAATGAAGGGAATATTCTTTAAAACAAACCAAAAAAAAACATACTCAGTATGAAGGAAGGTAGGAGAATGTCTTCTTTAAAAGGAAGGGGTTATATAATACCCATTTTATAGAAAAGAAGGGGTAAGACAATTTGTCTAAAATCAAAGCATGTGTGACAGAGCTAGACATCAAACCAGTGGCACCTGACTCCAGGCCCTATGTTCCTATCACTCTGACTAGGCAGCTCTAATCCACTAAAGACAAAAAAAAAGTAGCAAGCACCAAAACAATGGTATTTTTTTTTTCAAACTGAAAACAGCTTACGTGTGTATAATATGTGTTTACAGCTATAATTTTATATCACAGATATGTTTCTCCCCTTTGAGTAAAATTCCAATTTTATGTGATACAATTAAGTGTAGCGATATTTTACAGAGTTCTGGAAAGAATATGGTATTCCAAAAATGAGCGCTAGACTACTAGGAGAAAAGCACTGCAACTTACAGCAAAATGGACAGCTTATCCTTGGAGTACTGTTAGTATTTGTCTCTCTGTCTGTATGACTTCAGAGTCAATCCATGGTTCCAACAGTCACTCAGAAGAAATATTATCAAAAAAGATACTTCATCAGAAATTTGATTCATTGTGTGGGCCGATAAAGAGTTTCGCATTTTGTTAAAAAACTTAAAATGCAATTTTTCATTTTGCTATGTGTCTGGGTTTTGACAAAAACATTGAGGAACAAATGGAGAAAACTGAATCCTGTGGCAATAGCACAATTTTGCCTCAAAATTTAGGTCTGGAAGAAGCTTGGAAATAACCTATTGTAATTACTCAGTTTTACAGATGGAAAACTGAGGCTCAAAGAGATTAGTGCCTCTCCTGACAATGACAGTACTCCCTTTGACTAATGGAATTTCTATGAACCCAGAAACAAATATTATCCTAAAAATGCTGGCCTTGCCACCATGCCTGAACTGTGTGCTATGGAAATCATCATCAAATATGTGTCGGGGCTTCCCTGGTGACGCAGTGGTTGAGAGTCTGCCTGCCAATGCAGGGGACACGGGTTCGTACCCCGGTCCGGGAGGATCCCACATGCCGCAGAGCGGCTGGGCCCATGAGCCATGGCCGCTAAGCCTGTGCGTCCGGAGCCTGTGCTCCGCAATGGAAGAGGCCACAACAGTGAGAGGCCCGTGCACCGCAAAAAAAAAAAAAAAAATATGTGTCTGCCTTCCCACCAAAGAAGGGCATTATGTACCCAAAGAGGTATGTGAGAAGCCTATTAGTTGTGAATCTAGAATTTTCCAATAAAATATCTAACAATACAAAATACACATAAAACTTGAAAGATCTGGAGAGGAGCGGTCTAACGTGCTAAACACAGAACAGCAAGGAGGGCCACCTTGTGTTAAATATCAGGTGTCAGCGACTCTGATACAAATTTTACAAGCATTACTTTTAATATTTTCCATGAACAGGCATCTATCAATTCCACTCTGCAGAGGAGGAAGGTGAAAGTCAGGGAAGTTAAGTGATTTCCTCAGTTTAAAGCAAGAGGAAGACCTGCTAGTGGCATCTAGGTCTCTCTCAGCTCAAGACTGCCATCCTCCCTCCACACACCACCCCTCTGCCGCCCCCGCTGTTTCCATCCTGGTTCCTTCAGCCAGGTTCCACTCCTCTGCATTTCTTGGTTCACCCACTTCCTCATTCTCCCCAGAAGAACAGATCTGATATCAAGAAGGTGCTTTCTAACAGCCAGCTACTACAAAAACAGCCCCAAGCATCAATTCACCCAGTGAATTCACCCAATGAATTGCCCTAAAATGTTTCACTAACAAGATTATTCAATTATTGGCTTGTTGTGCTTATATAAGCAAAGAAAGTGGAAGAAATACTATGATGTTGTAGCATAAAAGAGAGTGAAGGAAAAAACTTAAAGGCTATGACAAATTGAGGACTTTATCTGACACGAGGAATCGCATTTAAAAAAGAAAATACAACGATTCTAAAAGCTAAGGTGGGAGACAGCTAGGAGATCAGCTATTGTAGCTGAATTTTTCCTCAAATTAGGAGCTCCAAAGACTACGAATGCATATAAAAGTCCATGAAGTTTCCTCATGTCGTATTTTCTTTCCGATGACAATCTAAATTATTCAACATAGGGGTCTGCTAATTCATATGGATGGCCATTATACAGCTGACAGCTTAATGCCACTTAATTTCAGTACTTGGATTTGTGCTTACAATTGGATTAGAGACTAGTATTATTTTAATGTCTTTGATATCAAGTGTTGAGGGACAAAGTTTTCTATAAGTTCAAGGAAAGAAAAATAAGGGGGGGAGATGTGAAATACTGTCATACAGCCAATAGTAGTATATGCTGAACTCAAAGGTACCTGACCTCAGCAGGTTGTAAACAGCAGGCTTGTCACAGCCAGACAACACTGCATGGTACTGATAATTTAAATCTTACTGATCTGGTAGTTTTATTTATATTTAGTTAGTAAATCTGATTTTGTGTTATAGGTCCTAATGAAACTAAAATCTTTCTGCATTAAAAAGGAATCTAAGCAACATATACTGAAACGGGTGCTTTTCATAAGGGCCATTACACCAGTTAATTTCCCCCATTACTTACGTAATAAATATGGCCATAAAATGTGATTTAAAAAACCATTTGTGTACAGCTTTTGTTTTTTAAAAATTGACAAATCAAAATAAGGCTCTACCAGTGGTTCCCAAATTGTGTCTCTGTGTGTAGCTTAAAAACAAAGCTTTTCCAGGTTTAAACCTAAGTGGAAAAAAAAAATTTAGTGCTTTAATTTTCTATTAAAATTGTTTTCCATAAAACTAAGTTGTATTAGGGCTTCCCTGGTGGTGCAGTGGTTGAGAGTCCGCCTGCCAATGCAGGGGACACGGGTTCGTGCCCCGGTCCGGGAAGATCCCACATGCCGCGAAGCGGCTGGGCCCGCGGGCCATGGCCGCAGAGCCTGCGCGTCCGGTGCTCCACAACGGGAGAGGCCACAACAGTGAGAGGCCTGCCTACTGCAAAAACAAAAAAAAACAAAAACAAAAACAAACAAAAAAACTAAGTTTTATTAAATTTGAGGACTCTCCTTTATTAGATTATGAGCTTATTATTTTGTGGCATTAAATTTTCCTTTTATTTTCTTAAAAGGTGGTAGTAGTAGATGGATTTTTTTTTTTTTTCATGTAAGGACTTGACAAAATTCAAAATTTGGCAATCCTATGTTAATTCCCTAGATTTGGGGGAAATTTTTTAATAGTACATGAAACCAAAATCTCTAGGTACCACACTGGCCTACCTATTATGAAATTTTAAACACACACACACACACAGATATAGGAATTCCCCTCTGGCACCATGGGGAAAACTCATTTTGAACATGAACTCCCATTCAAGAAGTTCTTGTTTCTACCCAAAGAAACGTAACACTTTTCTCTCTGTCTGCCTGCCTGCCTGCCTGTCCATCTGTCTGTCTGTCTCTCTGGCCTGGGACTAAGGGTACTCAGGCGGTCAAGTCACAACTACAGCATGGAGACAGGAAGAGAGGAGTTATCATCAGGTCCCCAAGTACTTAGAAGTAGACATTTTGCTGAACATCCTAGAATAAACCACAGCCTAATAAGGTTAATAATAATGATGACAAATAGTACATCAAGAACAGAACTATGGAAGACTAATGATAGCAATAAACTCTTTGATACTCCTCTCATTGAGAAATGAAGTTTAACTGCCTTTCCCTTGAAACTAGAGTTGCCTTAGTGATTGGCTGGACCAACAGACTGTGGCAGAAGAAGTGATATTCTGGGACTGCAGAGCCTTGAAGCTCCGGCCTGGAACACTGGAACCCCCTATCTCACAGTCCTGAGCTGCTAAACATGCCTGACTACCTTGAAGCCACCGTACTGTAAGGAAGCCAAACCTCGCCATGTGGAGAGGTCGTCTAAAAAAGAGAATGAGATGCCCAGCCAGCCACCCTCTGTTCTCTAGCCCCTAACAGTTTTTCGTCATCCCAGCTGAGACTCCAGACACCATGGACCAGAGACAAGCCATCCGGGCTATGCCCTGTCCAAATTCCTAATCCACACGATGATGAGATGATAATAATAAGCTGTTATTTTAAGCAACAGATAACCAGAATAAAAGCTAATCCCTTTTTATAAATACTAATAAAGACTTTAAAACAAAAATGAAATGTCTCAGGCAGACTAGCTGGAAACTAGAATGGCATCCGACACAAAAGAGGATTATGATGCATAAAGATAAATATAAATCCATTCATTCATTTATCCAGCAAATATGTATACTACCAAGACCTATAAACAGGGAAATATACAGGCTCTGGAGATGGTTTAAAAGGAGAAAAAAAAAAAAAAGACCTGACTTCAAGGAACTTATGAAGTATTATGTATCTCAGTGTCTTCTTGCATACTTTTTAATGTTTTTCACAAAGATAACATAGTCAACAATTCAGATCAAATCAAAATGCAGACCAATCTCATAAAGTGACCCTGGGTTTGAGTTCTTCTGTGAGAAGGAAGTGAAGATTGAATCAAAATCCCACAAAAGGGCATTTGTAGTTTGTAGTAACAAAACATGCTTCAGTTAACTGTAGTATAATCAAATGTTTAGATTCTCATTTTAGACTATAAATTCAAGGCATGCGTAACTAATCCTTTTTATTTTTTCTTCATAAAGTATCAGGTTAAAGAACCTTTTAAAGATATTATCACAAACAGGCCGAATAGAACTTTGCTACTTTACTGCAGTCAAGGTTTAGGGAACCCAGAATGAGCAAAGCAAGTAAGGTTCGAAGTGGGCTGCTGTTTTAACAAGATTTATTTCTGTCTAGGTGTGTGGCTAGAGTTTAAACAGAAACACTTACTATTCCAGGGACTAAAGTAATTTTAACTGCTTCTTTTATTAAAGCATAGACAATTTAACCTTTCATAATATTATTCTCAGCGTTCTAAAATTATTCACTCTTTTTCTATTTGCAGTATTTCTCTATTCAAATTTCACATGAAGCCGAAAAGAACACAAATAGAGAGAATTCTTCTCTTTTAAATACAGGAAAATGTTTGATCTCACACTGTAAAAGAATAAAATGGTAAATAAGTGTGTGCGTGGCCTCTTGGGCAAAAGACCATACATAGCATGTCTTCAAAATCATCAGCACCGAGCACAATGCCTCTGTACAAAGTACTCCGCAAATGTGTGCTGACTGATAAGACATTTATTTCTCACTTATTTTTTAAGTGTGGCCAATAAAAATAAGCAATGCTACTTTCTGTCTTAGTAAGCACTTGAGGCAAAGAAAAAAGGATAACGTTTTCTAGAGCGGTCATGGAGAGACATATCTTCCCATTTTTTTCCTCCTAACATTAGAGGAGGTATGGTAGTGGGTATGTTAACAAATTCTACATGCTCTAAACGTCAAAATAGTAAAGGTAAGTAATAGTAAAACAGTAACCTAACTTATAAACTGCCTTGTGTTTATCTTTTCTCTCATAATTTCGGTTTTAGCACATTACATGGTAATGTGTCAGAATTTCTTTTTTAAAACATGACACAGAAGAATAAAAATTCTCACGGCTAAAAAGTAATTCATTAATATTTTATCCAATATACTACAAAATTCAAAACAGAGTACTGAGCAACAACATAATTAGGAACTTAAAAATAATACTAACATTCCATTATAAAAAGTAAAACAATATCTGGGAGGAAGATACACAGCAGGAA
>NW_006773723.1:5061496-5080435 GCF_000442215.2 Lipotes vexillifer
GCAGGAATATCTGATTTAACAGGTCACTGTTCCCTCTCCTAGACTGGTCTGAAGGCCAGGATTGCCGCGTGGGTGCGTCAGGAGACCTGGTCGTCTTCCTGGGTCCCCCAATGAGATTCAAGGCCAATCATTTACCATCCCGAGGCCTCAGTTTCCTCAATGACAAGAAGAGGGAGGGGCACAATTGTCTCCAAAGTCTACTTCAACTCTAACAAAGTCTACCAACCTCAAATAAAGAGCCGTTCCTCTAAACAAATAGCATCTTTTTTAACATCTTTATTGGAGTACAATTGCTTTACAATGGTGTGTTAGTTTTTGCTTTATAACAAAGTGAATCAGTTATACATATATCCCCATATCTCTTAACAAATAGGGTTTTAAGACACTCCCAACTTCCACTTCCTTAATTAAAGCACAATTATTTCCCTAATCTTACAGATAATCTACAGATAGATTCCTTTTCCCTTACTTTATCTTTACAACAATTCCCGGAGGTAGCCCGAGTCTGTAAATATTACGTGCATTAAGCAAATGTCAAAAGGGAGTCTAGGTGAGGTTATGTGATTTGATTAAAGTCTCAGCCAAGAAAGGACTAGAAATTAGATCTACTGACTTCTGGCTCAGTGCTCATATTTCCAGAAAAGCTGCTTTTAAATCCATGAGAACTACAAAATAAATTACATACTAGTAAAAAAGGAAGAAAATACGGTGCTACTTTTAAATGGCTAGATTGCTTCTTTAAATCGCAATGTCATGTGTCTTAAATATCCTCAATATAACACAACTTTAGGCCTTTATGTTTCAGAATTATTTTCAAGATTCCTGGAATTGAAAAACCCAGTAGCTTAAAGACATAATAAAAATATTACCATATGTCAAAGTTTCCTAAACTGATGTATATTCCTTGACAAAAAAGGGCCCATAGTAAAACAAATGTTGGAATATTTGTGAACTTAACACACATAAGCTTTTTAAGTTTAATGTGGCATTTCACAAAGTTGTTGATCGACACACATTTCAGACTTTTTAAAAAATAACAATGGAGATTCTAATGCACTTTTGTTCCAATGAACCCCTCTTGGAAAATACTTCCGTACATTTAAAAAATACAATCATTTGCTAAATAAAACACAAAATTACTATAGTTTGTCCTTACTTCCCAAGTAAGGAAACATACATATTTCCCATACATATTTTCATATTTTCTGAAAAAATGAAGCATCTTACAACTTGTTACTTTCAATGTGACAGTGCTTCTTTGTATTTTTTCCTGAAAAGTTGCTAATCTGATACTGTATTTAGAATCAATAGCAACTCAGAATAGAGAACTATGGCAAAAAATCTTCTCATAATCTTACAATATACTCTCGGTGACACAAATGACCTCATATTAACAGGTTTCCTCCAGTTATCACACGAAATCAAATAACCAGAACTGATGCTTAAAGAATCTGAGGGAAGCTCTAAATTCAGATGGAAGTGTATTAGCAAAGACAGGTAATCGGGGGAAAATGTTCATTAGAGAAATAACAGTGGAACCAATCTTAAACCCTTATAGGGATTTGTGTCCAAAATGGGGAGCCAACGTTTATAGTAAAGGTAAGACTAATCACCTTATCACTGATGCCCAGTTCACCTAACAGCAGTATGAAAGTAACTCTAAGTGTGGGTTTTGCCCTATTTATAAAATAGTAAACTCTGAGGCAAAGGCTAATTAGCTAATCTGAATTTATCTTGTGCTCATGATTTTATGACACTAGATGAGTTTATTTAAGTCGCAAAGGAATTAGACATTTCTAACCCTTCCTCCAGACAACTCTGAGTTCCCTAATACAAATTAACCAAACACACTTCCTTTGTACTTCCAACTAATAATGTTTAGCACGTCCAAAAATACTTTCAAATGCTTTTGAAAATGTAAGGCAGCTTAGAAACTTGAGCTAAGTTTTTAGTAATGGTATTTTAGAAGTGGTATAACTTACCACTCCAAGCAAAGAGGCATGACTTGTCACTGGTAATGGTAACATGGAACGCTGAAAAGAGCTATTTTGAAAAAATAAGAGATTGTGGGTTCTAGTCTCAAACCTCACCCTTCCCCTCACATATATGAAACTTAATGCTTATGTAACACACAAATCAAACTTTGGTTTAAAAATTAAAGAAATTATGGCAGAATAAGTTATGTATTTGCTTTTAAAGGTAGATCAAAATAATTTTTTTTTTTAGAAATAGAAGCAGTCTGCAGTGTTGCCTAGAAGACTTTAGATATTCCAGTTCTTTCTAAACCCTAAATATTTACACAAGTCTCCCCACCCCCTCTCTCTTATATCTATTTTAGAATTTAGAAGGTCATTCTGTTAATCAGGCCATAAACAGTTCTCAGATACAGAGTAAATTTCAAAAGCTACTTGCTTGCCCATAAATACATGAACAAGTCAGGTTTTAAGCACAGGATACCACAAAAAGACTCACAAAAAGGTATCAAAGTATGGTATGTTCACCAACCTACAGATATCCTATTTTCTGCTACAGAGTGAATAAAAATCACCTTTGCACAAGTGAGTTGAGACTTCAAGCGCTCGATTAAGGAGTACTACACATCTAAAACCACTTAAGAAATAATAACAAACAGCATTTTTCTGGAAAGTCACACTAAAAAGATGAAAGTACCCAAACTCCATGGCATAAAAAGCCTCTATGAGAGAAATAACTGAAGAAACCTGCACTCTGCAGATTGCTAAACTGGAACCAAAACCCGGAAACATGTTCATCTCAAGTAAAACAGTGGGAAGTGAGGGTCTTGAAATGCTCTTTAAATATGGAACCCAGCGGCATTTATTTCCTAAATGTAAAATATAATTTTTAAAAAGTCAGTCTAGGGCTTCCCTGGTGGCGCAGTGGTTGGGGGTCCGCCTGCCGATGCAGGGGACGCGGGTTCGTGCCCCGGTCCGGGAGGATCCCGCGTGCCGCGGAGCGGCTGGGCCCGTGGGCCGTGGCCGCTGGGCCTGCGCGTCTGGAGCCTGTGCTCCGCAGCGGGAGAGGCCACGGCAGTGAGAGGCCCGCGTACCGCAAAAAAAAAAAAGAAAAAGAAAAAAAAGAAAAAGTTAAGTCTAGTGGAAAAGATTGACATTTAAGCATTCTGAAACTATTTTTCATCCCTTGTTAAGCTTCTGTTTTTAGAATATTATAACTGTACTGTTATAAGGTGGGAAGAAGACCACTGTCCTTCTGGGCAGCCTTCTAACTTTGGGAACGTAGCCATCTCCCATGGATACGCTCTCCCTGGGCAGATGACAGAAATTGCAGCTCTGGCCTGTAATCAGTGTTCTCCAGAGGACACTTCCTTCAAGTCACCTTTCCTTTTATCTGGAGGCAGCACAGAAATGATAAACCCTGTGGACTGACGCTACTCATTCCTAGCCACTGGAGCCTTTCCATTCATTTCAATGCCCTAAATCACCAACAAGGGCAATAAAATACTGGTAGGTGAAGAAGCTGTGGGAAGCTAATGAAGACAACAGCACTGTGCCTCACCGATCACTTCCTGGTTATGTATCCTTTATGAAGACAACAGCACTGTGCCTTACCGATCACTTCCTGGTTATGTATCCTTTAGAAATCGGGTAAGAGATTTAATACTGGTTATAAAGGATGGATCATCTAGCTTGGTGATAATACAAAAGTCCATCCATCTGGGATTTTTTCCTCTTTTATTTTGGCTATTTCTTTGGGCATTCAACACCTCTAAGGAAAAGAAAGGGTTGAGAAAATGAGGTAAATTCCAATCTATGAATTTCATTCCCAGTAAAAGCACTTAAAATACAAAACAAATAGAATAACCTCTTAGAGACGTAAAAGAAAATACACTAAAACTCTAAAAGTGGTTATGTAAGGATGGTGCCATTTGTGGGTAAATTCTTTAATGTCCACACCTTCTCAATTATAACCATATTTAAACCAAAACAGTGAAAGAACTGTTGAGAAGGCAAGTTAAAAGTAATGATTTCAAATATTTTCACTATCCTGAGTTTATTTTCTAAAAGACAAAGGGGAAGTTGCCTATACAGCTTGACAATGTAAACAAATATAAAAATATCTCATAATTATTCCCTTCTTCACTGTCTATGTGAAGGTGGGGAAAGGAATAAAGGAAATGAAAGCCATGAGTTCACACTCACAAACCAAAACCACAAGAAAAATAATCTAAAACCAGACTATAGGAGGCAGGAGAAAAGCAAGATTCTCTACACAAGAAGTGATTTTGCAACACTAATAGGGTAAAGCCACATTCCTGCCACAAGCTGCATGCTTTCAAACAGGCCAGCTTCATGCTTTCAAACAGGCCACACAGCTGGCGGTCTTAAAAGCTCTCCAGACAGGAACCAAGATTGTAGGAAAAATCAGTAGGTCTCAGACCTAAACTGAGTCCGAATCTGATTCTGATGACACACTGCCCTGCTGGGGCATAATATGATGGCAGCCAAAAACTCAGTTCAGTAGATGATTATAACTTCCACAGAAAAGTCCTGAAGAACCACTGCTTTGAATGTGGGCCCCTTTAGTTAATAATGATCTGTCCAAAGTTTTGAAAAAATGCTTTCTAGAGAGAGTCATCCACATGATGCATAGCACAGGGAGAATGCTGCAGAAAGCATCCAGAGGTAAACTATGTTTGTGTGAATATTAAGAGACAAGTTTCCTCTGGAAGTCAAAGCCCCGTGCGGTTGAAAAGAAAGACTTATTAGATTTGGAGACTGAACTTGGTTTACAAGGGCTCAGGGGTTGTTTAATGAGATGTTTTAAAGGGACCACGTTTTTACCAAGCGCTGGGAGAGTCCCCTATGAAACTACTGTGACCAACTCCAAGAAGCTAGACCCCTTCCTACACGAATCCCAAACACTTCACCTCAACTGCCAGAGGACACTCTAAAGCAGCACTCTGGTTCTCTTTTTAGAACATTCAAGAAATTACTCATCCAAAAGAGATTTGAGGAGATACCTGAAGAGCTGGCTGTGCTACATACATTTTCTTCCTCACAGAGGAAGCAGTCTCACTAAGACATTCTTCACCAAACAGGAAGAAAAAACAGCATTCTTTCCTATGAGGCTTGACATTTTCTATTGTTGTATCAGGAATTTTTTTCTTTAAGCTAGAATGTGTTTTATAAATTCGATTCTTAGATAATGCTTTCCTCTTAAGTTAAAAAATATAAGCTTTGAAAAGTGCACAAAATGAGCAAGTGAATAATCTATCCACAAACTGTTAATAAGTTATTTATTTCATCACATCACCTAAATATAATCCTAAGAAAATTATCACACTGTCCATTAAATCTAGGTACACTGATACCAGTTCTTACTGAAATCTCCTTCTTTCAACAAAGCCATTATGACTCTAGGTCTTAGTCAAGACTATTAATATGAGTTGATTCCTATTATAAAGATTTACTGGGCTTCCCTGGTGGCGCAGTGGTTAAGAATCCGCCTGCCAATGCAGGGAGCACGGGTTCAGGCCCTGGTCCGGGAAGATCCCACATGCCACGGAGCAACTAAGCCGGTGCGCCACAACTACTGTGCCCGAGCGCCTAGAGCCCGCGAGCCACAACTACTGAAGCCCGAGCGCCTAGAGCCCGTGCTCTGCAACAAGAGAAGCCACCGCAATGAGAAGCCCGCACCCTACAACGAAGAGTAGCCCCGGCTCGCCACAACTAGAGAAAGCCCGTGCACAGCAACGAAGACCCAACGCAGCCAAAAATAAATAAATAAAATAAATAAACTTATTTTAAAAAAAAGATTTACTGATATTTAAGATAAACAGTAGTGATTATTATAACACACATGGCACTGATAAATGTTATGAGCTTGCTTCCTTTTCACTTATAAAGTAGTATTCATTCCAAGTACAAAAAAAATGTAGATTTCAATAAGCATGACATCAATTATTGTATGATAATAAGCAATACTGTAAGAGCAATATGAGCATTCACTAGTATTCAAAATGTTTACAGTTACAACCAATATTTGAATTTAAGTAGTTTTTTCTCTAGTATCTTCATCCCTGAGATGTATTAAAAAATAGTAAATGTGTGCAAGGCTTGGAAATAGGCCACAATTCAAATACTGACTTCTGTCACTTACCATATGTATGATTCTGAATAACTTAATTAACCTCTCTTAGTTTCTTCATCTGTAAAATGGGAATAATATAGACCATGTTGAGTTGTTAAGAGTGTAAATAAGAAAACATCTGTAAGGCACATACGGACGGGTTTGGCCCACAGTAATTACTATAATCATTACTGAAGTTGCAGAGATCAACCAACTAATTCCTAGTAATAGCCACAAAAGTGAAGTGTTCAGGACCTTCAGAAATATCTCAAAGAATTTGTTTTAAAGATGTTTTTAGACTTGAACTTCTAGGTACCACAAAGTCCAGACAGCATCTCTCATTAGGCTGTATGGTAAGATTTTTCTATTAGGTACTTTTTTGATGTTAGTGAGAGACAAGCAGGTATTCCATCTCTACTTGAAACACTAGGACTGCCAACTACTGAGTCAGATTTAACTAACACATAAACTACTCAGACTATGCTAAACACTTGGGGAGGCTGCATCGAATTTTTCAACAGCTCGTCAGTGAGTATTGTGTGTACAACTGTGCACTGGAAACTTGGCACACACATCAAGGATCAACATAATCCCTGCCCTCAAAGAGTTTACCATCTAAAGGAAACAAACAAAAAGAAATCAAAGAAAAATGCAGTAAAGTATATTAATCCTTAGTATTCTTAGTAGTAGGCTAAAGATGGTTATGGAGAATGGTGGACAACTGATGTTAACTAGAAAAGATTCTTTGAGTCAGTCAGCTTTGCTATGCTTTAAAAACAGGAGAGAAAACAATGGATGACTAATAGCTGAAAGGCAGTTATAAATATAAATTACAATTTGGACACTGAATGTAGCCAACAGTAAGAATGCACATCAAAGTAGGATAAAACGTTAAGTAATTATCACAGTGAAAACAAAATCATCTGGAGAAGGCAAAGAATAAAATCAGCAAACTTTGAAAAAGTTATTGTTGGGGAGAATAATAGCCTAACCTGGAAATTTAATAAAATTTTCAAAGTATTTGATACATTAATTCCTTTGCTAGTTATTCAACCTAGGGTAAGAAAAATCATTGCCTAGGGATACTCCATTTATTACCAGGACCAAGTTTCTATAAAACAATGGGCAAATCAAATTGCTGATTATATGGTTTATAATGTCTAACTCAACAGTGCCTACCAAACTGTCTTTAAACTTTCTGTTACTTGGTGTGAGCTTATGAGTTTGACTGTCAAATTTTCCAGGAAAAGATAAAATCAATAAATAAAACCCCAAAAAGCATCAAATTTAAAAAAATAATATGTATATGTACACACAGCTCTTCAGATATTATACAGCAAGTTAACAGTTATTCCCAGAGCACTCCTGATCTTCAGTGGGGATGAACAAGCTTCCATTAGCAATGCAGGGTCCCATTCCCCAGGCCTAGACCCTCACTACCCCATGACTGGTCCTATACACCACTGTAATTAGCTCTGCAACTTTTTTCTCTCTCTCTCCAAATGTCTTAATATAGCACTCCATTTTTCAAGACTGACATACATATGCCTAAGATACACACTCTTAGGACAAAATATGCCAGGTAAGCTAGTGATTATTCCACTTCAAAATTCTCTATCGTATATTGATAAGATATATGCTATCTAACTCCAAAAGGATATGCTGAGGTTTATTGGGTCGATTTGTTTCCAAAATCTAGTGTAAACTTTCATTTCCTTATTCCCTATGAACTGATCAAGCACCAGGTGCCAGAGGTAGGAGAAGTCGTGTTAATATGATCCTTACCCTTACAGGATGTATTTGATAGATAAACAATCTCTGAAACAAAATTAATACCCTTTCTCACTCATTCCAAGATGAGTCTGCTATCCCTAGAACTTGCTCCACAGAGATGTTAGAACAGGTCTTCTGTTTCCAAACTTGGCCTCATAACTGGAGCAGCTCTTTCAAATGGTATCTGTTCTTTCTCCCTTTAATGAAACTATTATTCACTCTGTTCTTTTTAGATTTTCCTTTATAAGACTGTAAGATAAACAGATGTTCATTTTGGAAAACAGAAAAGTAGAAAAGAGAGGGAAATAATGTTTAACTACCACCCCATACTCCTGTAGTACCTTTTGTTAATAGTTTAGCTAATATTTTCATTTAGTTTATTTCTTTCAGGTGTTTTTCTATCCATGTCTTTAAATATGACTAAATATAATTCTCTATAACAATTCACTACTCTGTTTTCCCTTACCATAAATGCTGTTGCTATCATAAGAATATCATTTGCTTAACCGTTTCTTCCCTGTTTAGCAGCACTGTTTCACTGCTTAGAAACTGTATGATGGGAATCTTTGCACATAAATCTTCATCTGGATGTATAACTACTTCCTTGAGACTGAGTATCAGGAGTAGCATTCCTATGTCAAAAAATACGATCAACTGTAAGGCTCCTGACATATGAAGCCAAAGTGATTTTCAGAAAATACCAATTTATACCACAAACCAGTAGTTCATGAAAATACTCTTTAATCACAACCTAATTAACAAAGGTCAGACTCTCATTCATTTTGCTAATCTGATACAAAGAAAATGGCATCTTATTGCAGTTTTCACTTGCATTTTTTATTTAAGAATACAATCCAGGGCTTCCCTGGTGGCGCAGTGGTTGAGAGTCCGCCTGCCGATGCAGGGGATGCGGGTTCGTGTCCCGGTCTGGGAAGATCCCACATGCCGCGGAGCGGCTGGGCCCGTGAGCCATGGCCGCTGAGCCTGCGCGTCCGGAGCCAGTGCTCTGCAGCGAGAGAGGCCACGGCGGTGAGAGGCCCGCCTGCCGCAAAATAAATAAATAAGAATACAATCCAGGGGACTTCCCTGGTGGTCCAGTGGCTAAGACTCCGTGCTTCCGACGCAGGGGGTGACCGTTCGATCCCTGGTTGGGGAACTAAGATCCTACATGCCACATGGTGTGGCCAATTAAAAAAAAAAAAAAGAAGAAGAATATAATCTATTCTTTATCGAGGCTAAAATGAGACTGAGCTTTCCCCCAGGATCTTTGACATGGGTGGCCCCATGAACTTGGACTGGTCTTTCTGGCCAAAGCTTAGTCACCTCTACTTCATCATCTCATAAATGGAGGCCATTACCACCTAAGCAGTAGACTGCTCTCCCTGGGACACACCTACCATCCCGGTGGCACACAGCTCAAATGGAGCCACCAGAAAGCCAGGCTGGACTAGTCTTTCCCTCCCCATAACTAGCAAGAGAAGCCAAAAACACTGGGCTAAGGTTTCACAGATTTCTGCAGAAACTTCAACTGTTCTTAATAATACTTTTCTCAATCCTCCTGGCACCCATGATACAGCTCAACGCAGTACGATTTCTGAGTTGCCTAGTACTTATAACACAAATTCTAAGTCTGTGTATATTATGCATATAAAGTACTCATGTTCTTACCCTTAATAATTAAGTTACTACCAGGGACATATCAGTCTGTGTATGTGTGTATATGAAGGACACATTCTCTTGACCTTATTATCTAAGTTTTCCCACATACATGTGAAACGATAAAGGCATTTCATTGCTATTAGTTCAAATTAGTGACAGCAATAAAACTAATACAAATAAAATCACGGAAAACTAACCCTTCCACTCTTCACATACAGAGAAAGGGGGAGGGACAGTTCAAGTGTTTTGATTCTAGAGTCATACAGAGAACTTAAAGTAACTTGAAGGGCATGTCTTTTATAAAATTATCTGTTACATGGAAGGTTCAGATGAGGAAAACTGATAGCAGGTTTTTCTTTTCTTATGTTACTTACATATGATGAATGATAAAGATTGCTGGTCATAGCCTCAGTGATCTAATATTGAAGATATTAAGCCCCAGAGCTAGTGCCCTTGTCCCTTACGCAGAGTAAACGCACTGGTAACTCTAAACTATCTTCCCAACAGCCAGGATCTTCCAGGTACATAAAAGTGGAAGAGGAGAGGTGAAGTATTTAGTCTTCGATGGTTTTAAACTTTAAAATAAATTTATTGGTGGTAGTCCATAAACTCAACACTGACTTACAAAAGGCAGAAATGGCCTTAAAAAATTATAAGGCCTCAGCTACCTTACTGTGGTTCTAATAAATAACTCATTTACTGGGTTTCTCTAGAGACGGCACTCTTGCGTAGGACAATCAGTAACTCAGTCCTGTCCTGATAGCTCTTTACTAGCAACTACCCACTTCATTGCCTTTGCTTAAGCTTTCCTTGCCTAACTTCAAACTTTTCCATTTCTATTACAAAATTACAGACTTTCTTGAAGTTTGCTCAAGGAGATTAATTCATTCTGCTTTGTGTCATCTCTTTCCATACAACACAAGCACACATGAACAGTCTTCAAATGAACAACAATCTTGCCATCTATTCATTTACATTTTGAATACTATACTCGAAATAAATTTAGTAAAGTATGCCTGTTAAAAGAAGACTCAACAGAAAGCAAGACTCCTGTATGTCTCCTCTCATAAATATACACCTACCTTCCCCTGAAATTCTTAAAAGATCCATTCAAATATTGTCCAAAAGATACTTCAAAGCTTGTTAAGCACCAAACTGCCTTAACTGATTGTATTTCAAAGATATTTACTTTAAAAATTCTTCAACCCATTCTCTATAGTTAAAAAAAAAAAAAATAGTGGCATCAATCACAACACTGACTGACAAAGTTAATTCAGTTAAAAGCCAACCAGTTAAATACAACAACAGTATGATCTGACAATATGACGGTGTTCACGACTAACCAAAACCCTCCAGCTAAAACAAACGTATTAAACAATAGAAAGAAACTTACCTGACTTTCCAAAGTCATTTTTAATCTTACTAGAGAAAGCAATCATAGATAATGATTAAACATGATGTATTAAAAGACTCTAAAGAACAGAACAAAGATAGATAGATAGATAAATAGACAGATAGGTTTCAAAAGCTGCATTACCTACCAAGTGCTTCCAACAATCCCCAGTGCTTTGGGAGACAGCATTTTAATGAACCAGCCTATGTATCCCATAGGCTCAACCCACATTTCCTGACTTCTATGACAAAGATTGTCATTAACCTACCAAGATCACCAGGAATGCAGTACCAGTGTGGCCATACTTAAACCTTTCATCTATTTGAGCAAAACAAAAACACTGTGAAACTGGAATGGCAGGTCATACAACTTAGCACTATTATACACTGGTTTCAGATGAGACCGCCTGACTAATCAGCGTACCTGAGACTCATACAGGAACGGCAAACACATGTAACTTGCACAAACTTGGAAAAACAACTAATCAATTCAAGTAATATTTAGCAGAATAACTTACTGTAAGATTATGTAAACCATACTCTGAATAAATGTCTAAAGTCCCATAGATCATATGTTATTGCTATATTTTGATGCAAAAAAAGACCTAGATTTTCTATTCATAAAGGTCTTTACTGAGCTCTTCTATAAGACAATTAGTAAGTTTGTGACATTCCTGGATACAAGTTTTCTCGTTCTCACCAATTCTCCTTTGTAGACATCACTTGTAAATTTGATTTCTTCAATAAAGATATGTATCATTTTAAATTCCTTTAAAATTTCCCTTAAATCAAATTTTAAATGAAACAAGTGGTTTCTAGAATATTTCATTGTCCTGATTATAAGAAAAACTTTATTAATAAAAAAGCAATCAAAGCTTGCTTACAAAGATAGGAATTAGGGGGAAAAAAACCCCTCAGTAATATTAAAGTATTCAAGACCATGCACATGACCATTAATCTTTAAATATGAATAGGAATATACATTTCACATTAAATAGCTTTTCATTCTAAAACATAACTTTTAATTTTCATTTCCCTGATATCAAACTCGATACCCTAGCAGAATAAATAAAATTTAAAAGGGGAAAAGATTAATAAGACCAACAATGTTGGATGTGAAGCAACTAGAACCCCATACATTGCTGATGGGAATGAAAACTTGTACAAACACTTGAAAAACCAACTGGCAGTACCTACTAAAGCTCAACTTAACATTATTCTCAAGACCCAGGATTTCAATCTTGGGTGGATACCCAAGAGAAGTGAGCATAAAACATGTATAAGGGGCTTCCCTGGTGGCGCAGTGGTTGAGAGTCCGCCTGCCGATGCAGGGGACATGGGTTTGTGCCCCGGTCCGGGAAGATCCCACATGCCGTGGAGCAGCCGGGCCCGTGAGCCATGGCCGCTGAGCCTGCACGAAAGTATAAAACTAAAAACATGTAAAAGAATGTTCATAGCAGCTATATTCTTAAAAGCCAAAAATGGAAATGACCCAGATGTCCATCAATAAGATGAATACAAAAATGTTAATACAGTCACATAATGGAAAGCCATACAGCAATGAAAAAGAAGAAATAAACACCATGCGACAACGTGGATGAATCTCACAGATGTAATGCTGGGGAAAAGAAGCCTGGTACCAGAGAGTACTTTCTATATGACTCTATTTTTATAAAGTTCAAGACTAGGTAAAACTACTCAAGGAGAAATCAATATCTATGGGGATAGACAGCAGAATAGTGGTTATCTTTGGGAGGATACTGATGAGAGGGGGCCCACAGAGAGTCTCCTGGGGTGCTGGAAATGTTTTCTGTAGGGATCTGGGTAGTATTCGCAAAGGTGTATACATATTTACACATATATACAAACTCATCTGAGTCGTAGTCCGTCTTACCCCTTACTGGCTTCCTGACCTTTATAATTATAAGTTACTTAACCCCTCTACTCCTAACCTCTTCCTGTATAGGATGGGGATAATACCTTTGATACAGGGTTGATATTTAGATTATAAAACATTCAAAAAATGGCAATTACTATTATTACCTGTTTTTTTATTTGCATCATCAGAGGAACATGGTGAAAGGATTTACCAAAGTCAATAGTAAAAAGAAAGAACCTGCAGTCATGGGAAAAAATCAGACACAAGTTTTCAAAATCTGGACAGGTCTGATGCCATATAGTATAAAAGCAAAAACACAACTCAAAAAAATTCATGTGCAGTCACAAGAAAAGGAGAAATTTATGTAATCTTAAAAGGCATGAATGTGTACAATACACTTATGAAAGATTTCAGTTGAAGTGGTTAGGTAAAAGCAAAGCAATTCTAACACCTAAGCCTTACCTGGAAAAGGCAGTTATACAAAGCAAATAGATAAGAAATTAATAATTTCTTATTAATTTTAGTAGTTTTCTCTCCTAAATAAAAACTTTTAATTAGCTAATTTGTTTTAAAGCCTCTCATACTCCCATTTACTTAAGAATGGTCAGCACAGAAAATAGTTCTAACACTGAGGAGGGATTTATTTAATCCCAAATTGCTCATAACAGCATAGCTTTTAATTATAAAAAGCAAATTCCATGTTTAAATTACAACTTTAGCAAAAGTGTTATATTTTTAACATATTTTTTCCTGGATTTTTTTCTTATAATAACGGTCAAAAGTAAAATTGTTACTTATAAATTGTTTCTGCATATAGAAACAACAGCATAAAGCTTTCTTACTAAAACAAAACAAAATAGAATTCTAACTTGACCAACGCAATGCCAGAATGCTAAATTTAAAAGCTTAAAATAACCTAACACAATACAGTACAGCACATAAGTAACTGCAAACGGTCATTTCAATATTCAAACTTTTACTACAGCTTGCACGAGTCTTTGAATTTATTCTGATTCAAAATTCTAGCTTGCTCAAATATAAAATGCTACTAAAAATGTTAAACTAATTTGAAAAACTACTACAACTGTATAAATTATACACAGAGATGTTTTCCTTTTTACAGTTCTCTTCAGTTCACTAAGAAAAGTTATAGCTAAAAGTAAATGAGATAATCCTGCTTTAAGCTAGTATGTCTAAAATTACTGCTATGTATTAATTTGTGTCAACTTTTTAAAAGCCTAACACTTTGATGTTATTTTCATAGCTACATTTTCTTCTGGCATTAAACTGCATACTAGCTACATTTTTTTCTGGCATTAAACCACATACTAGCAGAAAAACCAAAGTAAAAATCAGACTTTATCCAAGTTCATTTTAAGCTAAGCTTTAATTTCCATTTAAGCTTTATCTTTCAAGGCTCACATTTAAATTTCCAAAACAAACCTCATATTCCATAAGGTAGCAATCAAATTATATTGTTAACAAAATCATTAAGATGTTACAGTCCTGGCAAAGGCAGTATGAAAAAATGCATTTTCACACGCAGAAACAAGTTACAGTTTTAAACAATAAACCATGACTTACATCATGAAATGAATAGAGATGCTGAAAAGGTTAGAATCAAAGTCCCCTTCAGGTCAACAGGATTTACTTTTATATTCGTGTTTCATGAATTCCTTTACTAAGGTTTGAAAAAAACACCACTTATGAAAAGCAGTCACTATGTGATGATGGAGGCCATTTTAAGACTTGTAAATCAACTCTTTTACTAAAAGCACGAGTATATAGTAAACGGTAACTGGAATTCAAAGAGGTCGGGGATGAAGCCAACACAATTGCTTGTAGCTACAACTGGACAAAGTAAATACCCCAAAATTTTTCAGATCTCTAGCAGTTTTTTAAAAAAGCTAGTCAATTTTTTTTTTTTTTTTTTCAGTTAAAAACACAACTACACTTGTATCTGAGCAGAGGATATCTGTGCCGAGTTTAAGCCTACTATGGACTCAAATGGCTAGATTTGTAAGCAGGTTTAAAACTATGCTCAATAATTAAAAGAAGACCACCTATACGTAAATATGTTCCATAATACCATGATACACTGCAATATGACTGAGTCTATTTCAAGAATGCTGGTCTGACTAAAACTTTTTCCCAACTTATTCCTAATTCTAGATATAAAGATGAGTCTTTTTCTGTGGAAATTGATAGAAAATTCTACCAAAATCCCCTTTGACTGCTTTAGTCATAAGTTTTGCTGTTGATACTCTACCGTTTTCTGGGGAGGGTGGCAAGTACTTCAAAAAAAAACCCCACAAAACTTATAATGTGTATTAAGGTATATGACATAAGATATATTGCTATTTAAATACATTTTAACAGCAAATGTCATGCTTCATTCAAACTAATATTTTTTCCACTTTAAATAAATCACAAGTGACCAACGCTTGCTTTGGTGCTCTGAATACTCTAAGTCTATTTAATCTTTAAAGATCAAGCTCCAGGAGTCCATAGTTCAGAGAAACACACGCTTTACAAAACCTGGGAAATGGTTGCTTAATACAGAGAGGAGTAAAAAGCACTGAAATCATCACATATTGGAGGTGAGAAATACACTATTCTTCACAGAGGACAGTGCCTATATTTTAGTCATTACCTTGAATCATCAAAGCAGGCTTAAAAGGAAAATGTTATTACCTTCATTTTACAAAAAGAAACGGAGAAAACTGAGTTTAAATAACTTGCCTAAGGTCTCACTGCTGGTGGCAAAGCAAGGATTCAAACCTAAGATTTCACATTCCAAATTCCACCTTCTTTCCACTCTACCTTTACCCAATGCAATATTTGGTTGTCGCGTTTATCAAAGAGCTTGGCAGGACCAGTCTTTGCCAGCTCCTCGCAAGGCATGTTCAAAGACTGGACTCATTTATTAGCCGACGCCGATGAATGAATGAAAAGACTCAAAAGCAAATTGAACAAACTCAAGGACAGTCGCAAGCGTGCACTATTACATCTATGTGCATCCCGCCGTATACAGCGCCGGTGCTGTAAAATCCCCGCGGGGCTGCATCCTTCCCAGATCCCCCAGCTCTCCACTGCTACTGGATAGAAGGGTCTCCGGAACCCTCGGGGGCAAGTGTGAGGCAGTGAACTCTGCTCTGTCCTCAGCACTGGCCTGAGAGGTTAAGCCTCTCGCTTAGTCAAAGCAATTATTTCCCTTATAACCTGCTCAGCTGGGTTCTCTTTTTCAGACTGCCAGACGATGTGAACGTCCACTCGCAGCAAAAACGTCACAGCGCGTTTCTGAAGCATCTGCCGTTCGCCAGTGTGCCGAGGCATGGAGGTTTGAGAACCACTGGCCTGGGCGCCTCTGAGGACATAGCCAACCAAGCCGGGACACTGACAGTGAGCTCGGCAGTCCTGAAAGCCACCAGGCCCTCCATCAGCTTGTTCAGCCAGGCCATTTCACAACTACGTGCCCCTTGCCTGACCAACATGGCATACCTATTTTCTAAGAGTGGGTATTACTGGTCAGTTATCCTGTCATGCAATAAATTCTTTTTCACACATATGCTTATTAATTGTGAATTCCACTTCTTCCTTCCTTCTTTTCACCATTTCCTCTACTTCTTATCAATCCTCTACTTTTTCTTTCTGCTACGACACCCTCCTCCAGCTCTTCATAATTCCACCATTCAATAACCTCTTCACTAACTAGTCTCTCTCTCTAAACAGTCTCTTCTATATACTGCTGCCTAACCGATCTTTAAAAGGAGCTTTCACACGGGGAGGGGCAGTGTTTGGGGTTAGCAGATGCAAACTACTACACATAGAACGGTAAACAACAAGGTCCTACTGTATAGCACAAGGAACCTTATTCAATAGCCAGTAATAAACCATAATGGAAAAGAATATGAAAAAGTATATATATAAAAAATAAAATAGCTTTCATCATGTCAAACTCTTTCAATAGCTCTACACTGTGAACTAAATCCATTCTTAACACCTCTGCCTAACTTTTAATGCCTAATTTGTATCCTCCCTAAATTATTTATCCAACCTAATTTCCTACTTCAGATGGACACCAAAGAACCAAATTGGCCTCTATAATTAAAAAAATCACAAATCGGACCAAGCCAGCCCTCCTGCTTCCTAACCCTACATTTGCCAACTTGACCTCTGAGGGTATCAAAACATGTCATTCCCACATTGGAAACTTTCAACAACTCCCCACAGCTTATGTAAATTCAAACTCTTCAGTTAGACATTGAAAACTCTCCATGATCTGGCCCCAAAGTATCTTTCCCATCTTCTTCTTCCTACAACCAAGGGGCATCCCGTTCTCTAATGACACAGGGTTCTCTGCCTTTCCTGGCAGAGATCAATCACCCTGGCCTTCCCTGTATCTATGTGTCACGATGCTCAGCTTGCATCCAGATCCCTATTAGCTCTACCTGGTAACATCCTTCCCGTCTTTCGAGGCTCTGCTCCTACTCATGACCCATGATCTCACTTCTGAAAATTAGATCTCTCTAGTCTGTTTCAAACAAAAACTTTCTTTATACAGCTTATGAGGCTCTGTCTTGTATTTGTTATACTGGTCCACATGTTTCACCTCCTCTTTTAGAGCATGAAGCTCTTAAGAGCAGGGGGCTCCGTCTTGATCTTTACATCAATCCTAATAACTCGTCGTACGTAGCTCAGGACCTTTCTTGAAATACCTGTTAGACATAATAAATGCCGATAAATGGAGTGTATCTGGATCCCTGGCAAAGCCATCATATACTCTAGCTGGTAGACATGATAGGAAATAAAATATAAGCAAAATGACCAAAAATTATCAAAAAGTCTCAAAATTATCAAAAAGTCAAAACTTTTAAACATGGAGACTTGCTGACAGCACTTAATATTTTCATCCTGCTCTGGTGGCATCAGTTACCTCTGCCCACATAAACCATGGTCATTGCCTCACTCGCCCTGAACATGATCCCCTCATTCCTGCCTCCATGAGCTCTGCGCACACGGCCCCCCATACTTGCTTACCCCTTCCTTCAACGTCCACAATAAGCTTTCTCAGGAACCATGTAACACATTCACATTTGTGCCGCAACGTCTGCTCCCTAGAGAGTAGTGCTGAGGCCGTTGCTCTCAACCACGGCAGAGCCAGCTGCTACCAGAAAGTGTCTGTCTGCCAGTGAAACCACTGCACTAAAACAGCTGAACAGATTTTACACGGAATCTGTTCTCATCGTTGTTTTAATTGTGGTAAAATACACGTAACATAGAATTTACCATCTTAACCATTTTTACTAAATAGTGTACAGTTCAGTAGTGATCAGGGCATTCACACTATTGTGCAACCAATCTCCAGAATTCTTTGCGCCTTGCAAAACTGAAACTCCTTAGTCATTAAACAGTAACTCCCTGTTTCCATTCCTCCCTACCCTGTCCCTGGCAATCACCATTCCACTTTCTATCTCGATGAATTTACCCTAGGTACCTCAGGAGAGTAGAATCATGCAATATTTGTCTTGTTGTGACTGGCTTATTTCACTCAACACACTGTTCTCAAGGTTCATCCATGTTGTCAGAATTTCCTTCCTTTTTAAGGCTGAATCATATTCCACTGTAGGTAGAGACCACAATTTATTTATCCATTCATCTCTCCGTAAACACTGAGTTGCTTTCACCTTTTGGCTCTTACGAATAATGTTGCTATGAGCACAGGTGCACAACATAGGATTTATTTTGTGAAAACCCAAGAGTCACCCCTGAGGGGCTGTGTGAAAAGAGGACAAAGGTACCTCCAAAGGGGGGGAAAAGTCACCTTACAAAGCAGCCAAAACTTAGAGACGAGTGCCTCTTACAAATACTGATGGAGACAGGCCCGTATGCATGAAGATGCCAGGGACCAGGGCCTGCTCACAAATTAGGCCTCAGCGGTAACATAAACTCATTACTATTTTTTAATACGTGGTATGGACCGAATATTGACAACTTTTAGAGTAATCCTATGTACACACACACACACGTACACACACACACGTACACACACACACGTACACACACACACACACACCATGGCCCCCCCCCCCCCCCCCTCCGGGGGGAGACCAACAAAAAAAAACAAA
>NW_006773723.1:5080445-5087945 GCF_000442215.2 Lipotes vexillifer
CCCCCCCCCCCCGCCTTGCTGAGGAGAATCACTAATCAGAAACAAGCAAGTCCCCACTACTGCTCGTCTGGAGCACACTAGGAAAGTTTTCCTTGAGAAAAGGAGCTCCTCTAACACTGGCACTTGTGATACTCAGTGCGGGGCTCACATTTCGCATCAGGCAACAGTACGGTCTCTCTCCTCTTCTTCCACATTCCCAGCTTCAACCGTGAACTTGGACGCAGCTCTCACTCTTAGCCCCAGATCTCCAGGATGAGAGGGTAGAATTCATTCTTGATCCAGGAAAGTTTCTTCTGCAGGACTGCTCACAATGCCAAGAGGAGGGCCACTCACAGCCAGACGCTGTCACACTGCACGCCTCCCAAACAGCAAGAAGAGCAAGATGGTGAGAATTCCTGCCAGCACACCCCTCCCAGGGCTCCTTGTCTGGTCAGCAAGAGTGCGGGAGGAAGGGGTCTGACAAAGAAAAGAATTCCGACTCAACTTTCCACGAAAGATCTTTCTGGATAGGAGCAGAGGATACTGATTAAGAGCACAAGTGGTGGGACTTCCCTGGTGGCACAGTGGTTAAGAATCCGCCTGCCAATGCAGGGGACACGGGTTCGAGCCCTGGTCCGGGAAGATCCCACATGCCACGGAGTAGCTAAGCCCATGCGCCACAACTACTGAGCCTGTGCTCTAGCGCCCGCGAGCCACAACTACTGAGCTGGCATGCCACAACTACTGAAGCCTGTGCGGCTGGAGCCCGTGCTCCGCAACGGGAGGGGCTGCTACAGTGAGGGGCCCACGCTCGTCACAGCTGGAGGGGGCCCGCATGAAGCAGTGGAGACCCAATGCAGCCAAAAATAAATAAATAAAATAAATACTGAATTTATTAATATTAAAATTATTAATATTTTAATATTAAATTTTTTAAAAAAGAGCACAAGTGGTGGAGGCAGACCGCTGAGATCCGTACACCAGCTGAGGGACCTGACTCCTTTGTGCCATCTGCAAAACAGGGGTAATGATCATACACACTTCAAACCGGGGCTGCTATCAGGTTTTAAGTAAACGAGTTAGTTGTGTTTTTTTGTTTTGCTTTTGTTTTGGCCACATGGCGCTGGCATTGAGGGATGTGGGATCTTATTGCCCCAACCAGGGATCGAACAGTCGCACCCTGCAGTGAAAGGGCAGAGTCTTAACCACCGGACCGCTGGGTAAGTCCCAATGAGTTGGTATTATTGAAGCACTTAGAACAATCAACACTTGTCCCGTGGTAAGCACTATACAGGCGTTAGTAAAATAAACAGGTAGCTGAAGTTCTATGAAAATGACCAATACTACAAAAGTACAATGAAGTCCAGGTACCTCAACCAATTTTTCAATGTGTACATTTCTCAGCATACACATGCAGAACCACGAATCAAAGTATCCATCACTAAAAAAGTCAGTAAAACAGATTGTGATGATGCATGCATGGGGAAAAATAGTGTCTTCATTGATTTGTTAATTACTAATAAATATTATTTAGATAAAGATAAGAAAATAGATATTACTCATGAATATTTCTACTTAGTATTTATAATATTACTTGTTAGCTTCATACTTGTTTATATTCTTTTAATTAGTGAACTCTAACCTCTGGTAAAATAGAGCCTGGGGATTAAGCTACAAGATTTTTCACAACCCTGGCAGATACATAGAGAAAGGACAAAAGAAAGACCTTAGGCCAAATTTTCCAATACTCAGATGCATTCCATTTAATAATACAGTCAATACCATGTTGTCTCCTCTATGTATTTTGTGCAAATGTTACATTTCAAGTATACACCAACTTTCAATTCCGTACAGATCTCTTTTCCTTCTATGACAGTGACTTCCAAGGTACAGTTGATAAAACCTCCTAGGATTCTTTTCTCTCAAAAAGAAAGTAAGGACTTTTTGGAATCATGCTAAGATTTGAAGTTGCTTTTTAAGTCTGTTGTTAACTACTACAGAACTCAGTAATACACCTGACACTTCATATGAAACAGGATCACATACAGAAGCAGTTATTCAACCAGCCAACCTTTTCTAAATGATTTGTGTGTTTTGACAAACCAATGACAGTTAAATTAAGTTCCTTGTAATTTTAAAATTCAAAATATCTGAATTTTTTTAAATTAACCACACTAATGCAGTCATTTTCAGGATCGTGAAAATTAAATAGAAAGCAAAACAAAACAAAAAACCATCAAACAGTCCCTTAGGGCTTGTAGAAAATCAGAGCTTCTCTTATCATCTTTATAAGTCAGTTTTGAAGATCTAAGTTTTCAGAAAATTCAAAATAATTCTATAAATTATTTCCCTTAAAGTTTAAAACTTGCAAATACTGCTTTATGTTCTTCACAATGTTTATATCAATTCAAATAAAACTACTTTTGTGTTAAGACATTTTTAGTTTAATACTGCATTTTCCTTACTTTGAAGGAAACCTAAATAAGTTAGCTTCTTTCTCTGATTCTACACCTACAAATGCATTTTTATTTAATCATCCTAACACTAACATGATTGCTAGATTTTCATATGCTGAATTACTGCCAACCTGACAACATTCTGGAATACATTAGATACTGCAGGTGTGCCAGAACACACACATAGTAATATTAATCCATTATTATTTCATGTTATTTGTTCTTTTTCAATGATAGATTTCTCCCTATCCCACAAATTAACGTATTTTTCTCCCTTTGCAATTACTTACACACACACACACACACACACACACCCTACAGAGTTAAAAATCTCTTCTGGAATACTGTTTGGCTAAGCAGCAAAATTTACAGGTAAGGTAGATTCCAAATATGCTTTTTAACACATATAATATATAAGTAATGTCACTGGATAAAGTACATGAAGATAGTATTTCAGAAATAACAGCCTATAAGCCACTAACCATTAAATTATATTCTATTTCACTACAGGCACTAAGCAGAAAAGATAAATATTTAATATCCTCCTATGGTCAATAAATTTGAATTATTTCAGCAGTCACTGCAAATACATTAGCAAATGCCTCTAGTTATGACACACAGGTTAGTAAACAATTTTCAAGGGACAAAGTCACTAGTAGAACTGAAGTTTATTCAATGTCTCAGATCAAATGGCCCTTTAAAATTTATGTTTTTAACAATGAAATTGGTGCAAAGTTTCTACTTCTGCCCTTTCTGGTCCTTATCATTCTGCCATACATAACACACTTCTAGAATGTCACAACTAAAATAATAGATGAATCTTCCCATACCATTACCATATTAAAGATAATCCAAAGACTCAGAGAATCAGTGATGATTTATACTGGCACATTAACATGGGTGACCAATGTAAAACGCTGAGAACAAACAAGCCCTAACTTCTCTTTCACTAAGAATCTGAGTTTTGGGAATTCCTTGGCGGTTCAGTGGTTAGCACTCGGCGCTCTCACTGCCGGGGCCTGCACTAAGATACCGCAAGCCTCACAGTGCAGTCAAAAAAAAAAAAAAAAAAAAAAAAATCTGAGTCTTTAAAAAAAAAAAAAAAAAAAAAGAATCTGAGTCTTATTTGAAGCTTTCACTCTAATTCAGGGTTAAAAAAAAAAAGTGAAAGAAGATATTCAACATGAGTTTCACAAAGAAAATAACCTTCCTAGAAAAAAGTGTTTCCAAAATCCATTTTAGGGTTGACTGTTTGGAACTCGGGGCACTCTCTCCCATGAACAGTGTTATAAATGGTTATGAGGTGGCCTCAGACTAGCAACAAAGGCCTTTTTAATCCACATATTCTATTTGTACAGTACTAGCACACACTTACAGTTCTATAAAAGCTAACCGCCATGAGTAAAAACATTCCAATAAGAAAACTCCGAATCCCCATCAGGGTTGTCAGGAAGCTCCTATGCCCCAACCTGGCTGCAGTGGGACAGAGGCCATGACCGGCCTGCTTGCCCCTGGACCCTGAAAGGAGAATGCCGTGTCTCCTCCCCCCGCCACCCGGGCAGTGGGCAGGGGTTCCCGCAGGGCCAGAGGGGAGGCATGCTGGGGACAGGAGATGGTCTAGGAAAGATGATGGCGCAGGAAGTGGTGGCGAACGTTTGAGAGTGGGTGACGACCGGGTCGAGGACAGGAAGCTTTGAGCTTGAGGGGAGACAGCCACGGGTAAGAACAGTGGGTCCAGTGGGGCTAACCAGTGGACGACCAGTGGCCTGGGCCAGCCTGCTGCCTCTTTCAACTCTCTTCACTGGTCACCTCTGCCCAGAATGCCACTCCTCTGGCCGGCTACAAAACAGACACAGCCTTCTCTCTGTCTTCCTTAACTACAAACCCTCCAGATCGCTAAGGATTTCTCCTGCTAATAACAACAACAGCTAGAGTGTTAAATGGGCCCTCTTATGCCTTGACCAGTGCTGAGTCTTTTTTGGAGGCAAATGAGACAGACTTCATTCCAGGAACTGGGACCAGGCGGGAGTGGAGGAAAGAGGATGGCTGCTCTCTGGACCAGGGCAGGGATAAAAATGAGACTGAGGGGAGAAAAGGTTCCAACACTAGGCCACAGAACAGGGTAGAGGGCTCCCAAACTGTTGGAAGGCTCACAAAACAAACCCAGATTACGTAAATCAAGGCCTTCTTTTATTAACAAAACTTCAGCTATTCAAAAGACAAAACGGAGTTCTAAATAGTATTATAAAAAATAAAACACTTAACTGTCTCAAAAAGGCAGTTAGTTTATTTCTTGTAAAATGTGTCTCAAGTGGAGTTAATGTTAACATGCTCTTTTCAACTGCTGATGTCAAAGCGGCAGTTTTGTAGTAAATTACAGTGGCCGAGATCATCTACAAGTAATTTACCGTCCAAGTTCTCCAATCACACCTGGAAACAGTTACGGCTGTCATGCCATGTATGTTAATAGTTAGGAAGCCGGGCCTGAGGATTAACCACATCTGAAAAGTTAAATTATCATTTCATATAACTCCAAAGGATCACAAATAACGCAATATGGTTACTCCCCAGGGGTAAAAAGGCAATGTGTGACATATGGGGATACAGGGATAAATAATCACTCCAAATCACACACAGTTTTTTCAAAGAATTTATAAATGTGCCATGCACGCTTTATAAACTTTTCTCTGCTCAGAAGTTGTCTTCAAATTCAGAAATATGATTTTTCAGCCAGATAAAATTTCAAAGCATTTTTTAAGAAGGATACTTGGATTAACAGTACGTGCACCCAAACACTACCCTAATGTGTACTTTCTTCTCTCTACGAGGGCAGGCAGGGGGCTACAGAAAACAGTCGGCACAAAAACAATGAACAGCAGCTGTCTGATAGCAACTTATAGAAATACATATAATGCTTGGACCCATTCCAAGTACCTTGTAAAATCCTATTAAAATGATGAATTGCTCATAATTTAGATTTGTTTTAGCTGTAAACTTCTAAATGTAGCACAAGCATTAAATCCCTCTCTCAAAGAATCTATGATAAATGCCAACTTACTTTGCATAGTATTTTCTTCTACTGCTCTCCAAATCACAGATTTTTTTTTTTTTAATTAATATTCACCCACGGGAGCTCCCTGGTGGTCTAGTGGTTAGGATTCGGTGCTTTCACTGCCGTGGCCCAGGTTCAATCCTTGATCAGAGAACTGAGATCCCACAAGCCACGAGGCGTGACCAAACTTTACAAAAATAAATAAATAAAATTAATATTCACCCAGACTCGAAAGAGATCTTCTCCAATACCCTCAAAATGTTTTGAGTGAGGCCAAAAAAAAGAAAAATCCAGGTGATTTGCCTAAGGTCAAACAGTGCCAAAGGCTGGAGCAAAAAGTGACTTCGGGTTCACACAGCCAGCTAGCAGCAGCAGGGCCAGGGCTGGCAGGGGGTGGTTAGAACCAAGGCTCCTGAGTCCAGGCACCCTCCCCTGACACCAAACTGCAACTCCTGCCCCACCCCTGCTACTCCTGTCCAAATACAAAGAACTGCGGTGCCTGCTGTCTTTTCATGAAATGACACTTCCTTCTAAGAGAGTTACCTTTACTATGGGAAATGAGAATCCATGCTATTGTATATTCAAGAAATAATCAATTTATGTGTGTTCATCAACAGAACACACGTGGTTTCTTGCGACATTTTGAAATGCACAGATATCTACCGATGGATTCCTGACTGTAGGTGGAATCTTCACTGTAAACGTTTAATAATAAAATGTTTAATCAGGAGTAGAACATTTTCACATGCATCTCCTCCAAAGCTGCAAAGATTCTGCTTTTCTGGCCCTCGCTCTGGCCACACCACTGCACCTGCCATTCTGACCTGTTCAATGACTTTTTAATAACTGTTCACAGCCACTGGGCATAAATATCAAAGTGTTTGCTAAACAGTAATTACTTCTCCTTCTCCTAACATCCCTATTTACAGAGATAAAGAAACTGAGATTCAGATTAAGGCCTGTGTCTGCACTGAGGGCAGTATTTTTATGTTGCCAGAGCTTAAAATGCTGATTATTGTTGAAATGATTATCAATCTGAACATGAGCTGCCTGCCTTTCTCCTTTAAAAAGATAAACACTGTCATAAGAAATTGTTTTCTTTTGCAAAATAAGGAACTTTGCTTATCATATATATCTACACCCAAAAACCTCACTAGATGAGACAGGCCAAGCAGGCAGCTGGCCCAGTGCCTAGATCACACTAAGAACTCAAAACATACCTAGAAAAGGACTGGGCTGGCGAGTCCATCTCTACACTCAAGCTGTTAGGTTGAATAGAAACCTAACTTTTATAAATGGTAGCAGGTTAATGCTTAATATAATTCCTATGTACATCTGTTCACTGTATTACTGAATCTTTTATCATGATGGAATGTCATAAATTTAATTTGCTGACAGGCTGGTGGACAGTTTAATTATGATTTTTCAACTACAAAAGCATGATTTTAATCTTTACCAATACCACCCATGTAAAATATACTGGCAGATTCACATTAAATTTTATTCACATTAAAGAAAACCATTTAGACCAATTTAATCTCCCCTTTTTAATCATCTTCATTCTGCAGACTAAGGGACAAAGATAGTGGGATTTACTTCTTACATTTTTAAATCCATACTGAATTCACATGCATTAACTTCTATCTTAAAATTTAAAGTATCATCATGAGTTGTTGAAATCTTTTATTTAAAAGAAATAACCAAAAGAGGGGGTGAGGGCCAACCTAGCCCTGCTACCACATCAGAAATCAATCAACATCGCTATTGTGACGCCTCAGGACTCACTGCCAGCAGAGCTTCATTATGCTATAAAGACAGCACCTGCTAGAAAGACAGCGCCGGGAATTCCCCCGGTGGCCTACTAGTTAGGATTCAGCACTTTCACTGCGGAGACCTGGGTTCGATCCCTGGTCAGGGAACCATCCTGCATGCTGTGCAGCGTGGCCAAAATACAAAATCTAAATAATTTAAAAAGAAAAGAAAAACAAAGAAAGCCAGCGCCAATCACCCCAG
>NW_006773723.1:5089094-5100160 GCF_000442215.2 Lipotes vexillifer
GTCGTAATGTTATACACGCGGGGCGGGCAACACTGTGAAGACAGGCTGCACAGGGCATGGAAGTAAGAGTCAAAATGACTGGGGTTTTGAGCTTGGATGAGTAGCAGTGCCAATTAATAGAAACCAGGAAATCTGGAGGAAGAACTGATTTGGGCGGAGGGAAGTCAGGAGTTTCCCGTTGGTTGTGCTGCACTGAAGGTGTAAGCAAGACACCCAGGGAGAAATGCCAAGTGAGCAGTTAAGAGCTTAGAAGGTCAGGTTCGGGTTATAAATTTGGGAGCCATCGAAAATAAAGGCAATGGCAAAAGGTTGGACTGGATGAGATCACTAATTAAAAAGAGCATTCTGGCTTGGAAGAGAGGAAAGAATGTTTGAAAATTCCTACCTGTGGGGGATGGACGGAAAAGGGGAAGAAAAGCTAGCAATGGACACCCAGTATTGGCCAGAGAGCAAAGGAATGAAGCCAAGCTCAGCTCAGTTCAACAGGAGTCAACGGGGCCTGTCACATGCGAGCACTAGCTGAGAGGTAAAGTGATGAACAGCGAAGTCCCTACTTTAAAAATGTGATGTCAAGAAAATCAAGCCAAAAAACAGTTGCAAAAAGAACTCAGGAGGACATAATTATAGCTACAGATACAGCAGAGACTTTTAATAATCATAGAAGAAAACTATGAGCAACTTTATGCCAACAGTTGAAAACAATGTAGAATGGACAATATTCTAGAAAAATATGCATTATCAAAGTTGCCTCAAGAATAAATTAAGAGGGACTTCCCTGGTAGTCCAGTGGTTAAGACTCCATGCTCCCAATGCAGGGGGCACGGGTTCAATCCCTGGTCAGGGAACTATTAGGTCCCGCACACTGCAACAAAGATCCCACAAGTGGCAACTAAGACACGGTGCAGCCAAATAAATACATAATAAATAAATAAATATTTTTTTAAAAGAATAAATTAAGAAATAAATAACTTACAAAACAGAAATAGATTCACAGACCTAGAAAATGAACTTAGAGTTACCACAGGGGAAAGTCAGGGGGAAGGGATAAATTAGGACTTTGGGATTAACAGACATACACTATAAGCAACAAGGACCTACTGTACAGCACAAGGAACTGTACTCAATATCTTGTAATAACCAATAATGGAAAACAATCTGAAAAAGGATACACACACACACGTGTGCATATAAGTGAATCACTCTGCCGTACACCTGAAACTAACACAACATTGTAAATCAACTATACTTCAATTAAAAAAAAGATAAATTAAAAGCCTGTAATAACCATTAAAAATGAATTTTATGATCATATCACTAAATGCAAACTAGAAAGAAACAACTATTTGGCAGACGAGGGGCAGAGGGGGACTTCCGTAACCTGATAAAGGCCATTCAGAGGCCCACCATCACTCTGGGTGGTCTCGTCAGGCCAACCCTACTTCCCAAGTTTTAACAGGAAAAGCGACTGCATGTGCAGTCAGGTCAGCATTCCATCAAATCCTGAGTCCCATCTGACACGAAGGAAGAGCTTCATGTCATTTTTCAAATGGAAAAAACAGATCCTAACTATCTCAAATTTTCTTTAGTATTATTCTATTTTGCATACATCTCCTGTGAATCTAATTTTCAAGAATTTTTCAATCCATACTCCATCTCGTAGTACTAATTTCCACAAGTTTACTCTCTACTGTATAAGAGAGCTCTTTATTATCCTAAAACTGACTCACAAAATTTCTAGAAGCACTCTTACCCCACCCTCAATTGTAGCATGATGGAATTTGAGGAATTTATCCAAGACCATATTTTAATAACCTCAATTACATCCTCCTCCTCAGTATTATGCTCTAAGGAACAAGTATTTGTAGTACACTGCTTTAAGTCCAGACACTTCATATTTTTAATTAACAGAACATAGGGCACTTATCTCAGGTATGTACAAAGCATGGTTTTGCACAATGGCAAGATAACACGCTGTTCCCACACTATTCCAAAGAATGCCTAGCATGTCACGGATGTATTACTGATGTTCTTAGCACAATATTTAGAGAGAATCATCTACAACAGCTTATAGATAGTTATCCGGGTTAGAACTAAATTCAGGACTCCTCAGTTAATAAATGTAATTCATCTGATTTTCCCCTAAACAGACCACTGAAAACTATCACACACTCAGTTTACTCCATTTCTGCTCACTCATTATCTGCAATTAGGTTTTTTCCTGGGGTATTTCATCACCCTAAAAAGCTAAAATTTGACTGTACACACACCCCTTTACACCATTTATACAAATATGAAATTAGATTAGTCCTGGCACCATTAATTCCTTGGAAACGCATACAAAACTTGAAAAAAAATTTTCTTCCAGTGAAGTGACAGTTCACCACCAACACTTCCTGTTTCTAAGCCAAGGTGACTTCATGAATAAGCATTTATTCACCGTCTTACAGGAACCCAAAAAATTTTATTTCTTTTGGATTAGAACCTTGAAAGGTTTTATAAAGCTTACATAAATTAGCTTCACTGTTTCTCTCTCACCAACGTACTCCAATAATCCCCTAAAATAACACCAGTTTACCAATCAGGCAGGCTTTTCTTTCACAAAACCAGACTCAGTTAAGTTTTTGTTCCAAATGCCAGAATATTAAAATATAGCAAGAGTAGCTGACAGGTGCTTTTCTGTGACTCTTCTGCAAGCTTTCTTACAATGGGACATATATTGACAACCTATCTTTATATTAACATAATTGGTATAAAGGGTGACAGGTTGTACATTCAAGCCAACAACTCCAGAACTCTACCCATTCGTTTTCTCCAAACTATTGAGTGAACCACTTTAGCAAGTGATTGACTGTATCTGTTTGCTAATTAAGCCAAGAATATTCTATCCTTTCAACAGTTCTGTCTGCTTCTGATTTTAAACAAAATTTTAGATAAAGATTCCATTTAAACATATCCCTATTTTTTCATCCCTGAGTATATAATTTACACATGAACATCAACCAGTTCCAAGAATTACTAATGCGTCTTTACCTGGGCTTTTTGACTTGACAGGGTTTATTTGCATTCAGTTTTAATCATTACAAGTAACTCTTTGATTTGATTTTGGCCCACTACATTTCTTTTTTTTTTTTTTAACATCTTTATTGGAGTATAACTGCTTTACAATGGTGTGTTAGTTTCTGCTTTTATAACAAAGTCAATCAGTCATACATATACATATGTTCCCATATCTCTTCCCTCTTGCATCTCCCTCCCTCCCACCCTCCTTATCCCACCCCTCTAGGTGGTCACAAAGCACTGAGCTGATCTCCCTGTGCTATGCGGCTGCTTCCCACTAGCTATTTTACATTTGGTAGTGTATATATGTCCATGCCACTCTGTCACTTCGTCCCAGCTTACCCTTCCCCCTCCCCGTGTTCTCAAGTCCGTTCACTATGTCTGCGTCTTTATTCCTGTCCTGCCCCTAGGTTCTTCAGAATCTCTTTTTTTTTTTTTTTTTAGATTCCATATATATGTGTTAGCATACAGTATTTGTTTTTCTCTTTCTGACTTACTTCACTCTGTATGACAGACTCTAGGTCCATCCACCTCACTACAAATAACTCAATTTCGTTTCTTTTTATGTTGGCCCACTACATTTCTAATTTACATCTTGCACATTACACTTTCTTAATTGGGCAGTGTTTGCTTTTTGTAAAAAAAAAAAAAAAAAGAAAGCTATCTTCTATAATCAGGGCTCCTTCCAATTTTTCAGGTCATGAGAAGTTTCTACCCTTGCACGTGATCCAATTAATCTTCTATTTCATTCTTTTTCAACATACTCAAAACAGATTTTTAAAATAAGCTCTAGTATGTTTTTATATCCTTTTAATTAACTTAATAAATATTTATTAAGCATCTACTATAGTCCAGGCAAAGTACTTGGAGTACCTGGTGTTTACAGTATAGTGATAACTCTCTTAATCATGAGGTTAGTACTATTCTTCTTTTTAAATGAGGAAGGTGAAGCTCAGAGTGCAGGAAAAAATTACCCAATATCCCGAAGTTTATATGTGGCAAGAGTCAAAATTGGAACTCAGGTCTTTCTGACTCTAAGAATTAGGTTCTTCCCATCCTACACACTGATATAAAGCTAAATGACACACAGTCCCTACATCCAAGAAGGTCACAGGCAAGTAACAAAACAATCCCAACACAACACATAAGTCTTATATAAGTTTTCCTAACATCATTTTGTATTAGAAGTTTTTCTGAATTTATTTTGAGGTTTTTCCTATCTAGATTTATTAAACTATGTGCAGTTAGACAACTACTGACTGCCTATTACACTGAATACAATATATACTATGTTAAGTGCTCAGGATGGAGGGCAGTTAAGAAATACATTTTATATCATGAACCAATACACAGAATAACAGAAACCAAAGTTTCAGTATTTACCATTACTACACATGATATACTCTCATCTATCACACTTTTCTTAATGCTGGTCACGGCGCACTAAATCCATTTACAGGTCACTCTCCCCAGTTTGCAAAACACTGTCCTATAAAATAGGCTGACCAGACCAAATCTCCATTTTTGCTTCCTACTCAATCTGGTCATCCTTTATAGAGCATTTACAGCAGATAACACTCATTAAGGCTTATTTTGTTACTATGCCTAGTAGTGTTATAATAGATCATTCAAACCACCCTACACTTTAATATGTTCTCATATTTAATGATCCACTACTTTTAAGAGCTTCAAACTTCCCTAATTTGAAAATATTAGGTTGTTAGATCAAACTATTAATGCAAATTAAATTTTACTTTACAAATACTTTTTAGCAAATTAACTACAGTAATCTAGCTTAAAGTTATCACAGTGACAGTCTATTACCATCAAAGAAAACATATTTAGAAAACCCAACCAACTTGGGTGTTTAACACACAGTCAGCTAAAGCAGTCCTTCCTGATTTAATGCCACGCTACTTACTGGCCACCCCCAACAGACTCCAATCTCTTTCTACTGCCTAATTTTTTGACAAATTTTAGAAAAATCATTAAAATTTTATGAGTCTCTTACTATAGGTGGAGTGTATAATAAACGAATTTGGAAAAAATCAATGCTTTGTCCTTACGAGTGTCTAAACATTGGCAATAGCAGTTTGTTTGTGTTTTTCAACACTGATACTTAAATGCAAACCTAGCACTTAGGTTTTGGGGGCTAACACTGTTTTCTGCTAGAAGAAAGCAAAGTTCTTTGGAAAGTAGTGAATTCTATGCCTTGGGGCAAGGAAAACTCAGGTCTGAAATGTCTTACTGCCCGACAACGAGGATACCTTCAAGGATGGTAGGGATACTGCTGAAAGGAAAGAGAAGCCAGTTTAAAGCAGGTCCTACTAGACAAGTTGTGATATCAATTCTGATGTCAGAACTTCAATAGCAATAAAAGTTATGACAATGAAGAGGATAATAATTATAATAATTTTATATAACTTTGTGGAAGCCATAACTTTTTAAGGCTGCGTTAATATAAAATGTACAAAAATGAAGTTGAAATCCAAAATAAGAATAACTATCATTGGATGCTTAATTTATTTTACTGACTTTAATAAGTAAGGATTATTAAAATACTTGGATATTTTATTTCTTCTATGTATTTATCTCTCTATAAAAATATTATTTGTGTCTATCTGTACCAATCGCAATGGGTAAATACAGGAAACTATGAGCAAGCCAAAAGAATAGAAACTGTTCCAGAAAGGACTGATGCGTGGCAGTGGTCAACGCATTCTTCTCTTCAGAAATCTGGCTCTCTGTTCAGATCACATCTGCTAGGAGAAGAAACCGCTGGATAACTTGACAAATTACAATAAGATAATAATGAGGCATCTGTATGTTTCCTAATATACCAGATCAGTGTATAATAATGACATGGTGGAGGACTATGTAATGCCGGCCAAGCAAAGCAGAGGGTACCCTGATCTGGAGGAAAACGCATCATCAACCAGACGGACTCATGTAAAAACCGTGGGCTTAACAGTGCTGCTGATGTGAAACATCAAGTCCAGTTACAAAAAGGGACCCAATGAGATATCCAGGGACTCAGGTTTGAATCACTTTGTGAGAAGAAGTCAGGCTGTGCCCTGTCCAAAAACCAACTGTTTGCCAACCAATTCCTCTAGACTCAGGAAACATGAAAATAAGCATTTCAATTACATTTAGAAGATCTATGAAGAAGTAAAGAAATAATGAAGACATATATTAAACTCATGGTGTTGCCAGTTCATAACAGGCTTAAATATAATATTCTTTTAAGCACTGTAATTGTTATTTTTGCATATGTCTTATCTGTTTAAAGTATCTAAAACATTCAAAATAATCAGTCCCATTAAATTGCAATAAACAATGTTTAAAAGGGTGGGAAAAAAAAAAGGACCTAAACCATCCTTAAAACAGAGTTTAGATAAGCCAACTTTTTCTTTAAATTTTGTTTTTTAGTCTGGTAAATCTTTTTTTAGCGTAATGAATGGGAGAGAACTTAGAAATAAAAATGATGTTACACATTTCAAAAACTGTCTATGTTTAGAGACGTAAGTGATTTGACCAAAGTCATAAATGTCCTTAATCTCAGAACTTGCAATAGCACTCAACTGCTGGTCTGTCAGTGGGACCTCTTTCCACTATGCTACACGTTGTCCACATCTTACAAAAAATCACTACCAACAATAACAGCAGCTAACCTTGATATGTGCCTTGTCTAAAAGTCTAAGGTAATTATGCTTTGACCTACACAATTGAAGTATATTTGATTATGCAACCTTGCACACTGTCCTCTAATTAATTCCTCTGTATACGTCTTAACTCGTCAGTAAGACCTTTAGATATGTCTTATAAACTAACCTTTATAAACTATTAAAATGGTAAATGTAATTTAACCATTGGACTACTTTAAAGTCAGTTTCATTTTTAATCTCCTTAATTGCACACAATGACTGCCAAGACCTTAGCTCTGGATTCCATCATGTTGCTGCAAACACTGAAAGAAAACCATTTCTCCTCTAAAAAAAGGAATCACTCTCTTTATTTGCACAATCTACCCTCTCCCAAGGGCATGAAAGGCTTTGATTGTAATTTCAAACCCATTACAAAGCATCACAAATAATATGGAAACATATGTCATTTCCATCTTTTCTCAGACTGTAAGAGCATTGTTTTTATAAAAATGATTTAAAAAGTTATTTTAAAATATCATCACCATATAATCATGTGATATTTTCAAACACCAAATCATAAATCTAATTGAATTTTATAACTTTATTTTCATGTTTTGTCAATATGGCTTTAAGTTATTCTTTCAAAGGATAGAAAGAACAAAATTCACTTTCAATTATAAATCAATTAGAAAGAAACCTGTGCCTTCTCATATGGATTCTCTCAAAGGCAGTTCTTGTAGAAAATTCAGAGGTGACCTGTGTGCATTCTTCTCCTTTGTAGGCAGTAACAAACATACTCCTCAAAAGACATATGCTTTGTAAATATGCTGTCTTAGCACAGGACAGCTGTATTCTACTATACAGTCATCTGAAATGCATTCAAAAATGCGACATAAAAGAAAAAAAGAAAAGAAGAAAGAAAAAAAAAAGTGACATAACCCTAGTATACCAGTTCAAGGACTTGGGACACTTTGTCTCCATCTTTGATGAAATTTAAAACAATATGTTTCTAAATTACAGTTATAAAATCACTTGACAATGGATCCACAAAAAAAAATACTGCAATCTCTTAGATGAATAATATTAAGACTTTAAAATTAATAATAATTAAAACAAGCACCTACTTAATGCTAAAGGTCTCTATGAAAAATACGTTTGCCTAACAGCAATCTTAGAAAATAACAGAACTAGCCAAAGCAATCTTGGGGGAACAAAACGGAGCTGGAGGAATCAGACTCCCTGACTTCAGACTATACTACAAAGCTACAGTAATCAAGACAATATGGTACTGTCACAAAAAAATAGAAATAAGAGATCAATGGAACAGGATAAAAAGCCCAGAGATAAACCCACGGACCTATGGTCAACTAATCTATGACAAAGGAGGCAAGGATATACAATGGAGAAAAGACAGTCTCTTCAATAGGTGGTGCTGGGAAAACTGGACAGCTATATGTAAAAGAATGAAATTAAAACACTCCCTAACACCACACACAAAAATAAACTCAAAATGGATTAAAGACCTAAATGTTAAGACCGGACACTATAAAACTCTTAGAGGAAGACACAGGAAGAACACTCTATCACATAAATCACAGCAAGATCTTTTTTGATCCACCTCCTAGAGTAATGGAAATAAAAACAAAAACAAACAAATAGGACCTAATGAAACTTAAAAGCTTTTTGCACAGCAAAGGAAACTACAAACAAGATGAAAAGACAACCCTCAGAATGGGAGAAAATATTTGCAACTGAAAAAACTGACAGGGGATTAATCTCCAAAATATATGAACAGCTCATGCAGCTCAATATTAAAGGAACAAACAACCCAATCCAAAAATGGGCAGAAGACCTAAATAGACATTTCTCCAAAGAAGACATACAGATGGCCAAGAGGCACATGAAAAGCTGCTCAACAGCACTAATTATTAGAGAAATGCAAATCAAAACTACAATGAGGTACCACCTCACACCAGTTAGAATGGGCACATAAGAAAATCTACAAACAACAAATGCTGGAGAGGGTGTGGAGAAAAGGGAACCTTCTTGCACTGTTGGTGGGAATGTAAATTGATACAGCCATTTTGGAGAACAGTATGGAGGTTCCTTAAAAAACTAAAAACAGAACTACCATAGGACCCAGCAATCCCACTACTGGGCATATACCCAGAGAAAAACATAATTCAAAAAGACACATGCACCCCAATGTTCCTTGCAGCACTATTTACAATAGCCAGGTCATGGAAGCAACCTAAATGCCCATCAACAGATGAATGGATAAAGAAGATGTAGTACATATATACAATGGAATATTACTCAGCCATAAAAAGGAATGGAATTGGGTCATTTGTAAATACGTGGATGGACCTAGAGACTGTCATACAGAGTGAAGTAAGTCAGAAAGAGAAACACAAATATCATATATTAACGCATATATGTGGAACCTAGAAAAATGGTACAGGTGAACCAGTTTGCAAGGCAGAAACAGAGACACATGTAGAGAACAAACGCATGGACACCAAGGGGGGAAGTGGGTGGTGGTGGTGGTGGGATGAATTGGGAGATTGGGATTGACATGTATACACTAACAGGTATAAAATAGATAACTAATGAGAACCTGCTGTATTAAAAAAAATAATAAATTCAAAAAAAATAACAGAACTTTACTTACACAAGAGTAAAAAAAGACGTTTGTCCTTCATGTAGCACAGATTTTGAAAAAGAACTTGATGGCTTATTATACTCAGAGATTTGAACAGTTCCAATATAATGAATTTATTTATGGGAAAAATTAGGCCGATCAAAGCCTACTGTAATTAAAGGTGTTTTGGCACAGATGTTGGTCCTCAAATGTTTGCTTTGTCAGCTGTCTGAATCTACGCTGACATAACAGTAATTAGCACACTGTCTATAATGTTTTAAATGCAAATTCAACAAAATTAAGCTATTATATATTGGGAAATGAATACTGATCAAGCTATCAAATGTACTTCTCTATTACTATAAAATGTCAACCATATGTGTGGCACGTGTCCAGATCAGCCACGCTCGGTATGAAGAACATGCAAGAATATTCAAAACCAGAAGAGAGACTGTGCTGATCTAAGCTAATAAAAACACACAAACATCCACCTAAAGGGGAACAGATTGTGATGCTTAAACAAAGGAATCAAAGATAGATAGAGTCTTCAAGCCTGCCTGTCTCACAAACACTTTTTTTTTTGAAAATTTTTATTCGAGTCTAATTGATTTACAATGTTGTGTTAGTTTCAGGGGCACAGCAAAGTGAATCAGTTATACATATACATATATCCACTCTTTTTTAGATTCTTTTCCCATATAGGTCATTACAGAATACTGAGTAGAGCTCCCTCAGATATCTGTCCTTTGTTTATTTGTTTTGACATTTATTGAGCCTCTGCTTTGTGTCAGACACTATTTTAGGCACTGGGGACAGATGAATGGATAAAACGAAGAAGGAGCCAACTACCCTCTTGAAACTTTCATTCGATGAAAGGTGCACACAGGTTTTCTGTCACATACTAACTCTGAAATCCTGCCTGAAGCAGGAAGCTGAGAAGGCTTCTAAGGCCATGTCCAAAATTCAACAGAAAAGTTAGGAGCCAAGTCAGCAGCAATACGTGGTATGGACTCAAGGAACAGTGAAAGACGGTGGGAACTTAAAGTTGCTGTCCCCATCCTAAAGAATTTTTTTTTCATCCTTCTGTCCTACATATACAGCACAAAAACATTAATCTAATAGTATGAAGTTTCTCAAACTGAGCTGACCTGTTTTGTGATTCTGACTGCGACTGAGTGGTTATCTCCACTTCAGTAGAAGCAGAGGAACATCGTATTTAAAGGAAACTACAGGAGCTGAATGTTTTCATGCTTCTCTGACTAAACATATAACTACAAGAATAATTTTTACCTGCCTTCTTAGAATTTAGAGAGACAAAGGGAGAGAATGATTTCATGGCCTTTGTCTCTCTTTAAAAGTTGATCTCTTATTTCCTCTCAATAAATGTTCCTGCAGCGAGCACACACAAAAACTTTAAACTAACCATTCTTACAGCAGCAAGGAGCAGTAACACAGCCCTAACAGCTGTCCTCCTAAGAAACTGTGAATTACAAAAAATTCTGTTACAGAAACTATTGTTCCAGTGGTTTAAAATGTGAAAAGGGGGGCCTCCCTGGTGGCGCAGTGGTTGGGAGTCTGCCTGCCGATGCGGGGGATGCGGGTTCGTGCCCCGGTCTGGGAGGATCCCACATGCCGCGGAGCCATGGCCGCTGAGCTTGCGCGTCCGGCAGGGGGAGAGGCCACGACGGTGAGAGGCCCGCGTATTGCAAAAAAAAAAAAAAAAA
>NW_006773723.1:5100341-5119324 GCF_000442215.2 Lipotes vexillifer
CAAGTAAGTCACACTTCCCTGCTGATTAACCCTTTAAAGCCAAAGTCCCTGAAAACAAACTGATTTCCCTGTTAGTCAACTATTACACAAATTGATGTAAAACCAACAGCACAGGAGTAATAATTTCTCCTTACCTTTCTATAATGCTTTGCCAGTTTTTGAGGTATTTTCACATTCACTACTTTAAATGAAGTAATGACGGCATGACTAAAATGGCTATAGTTGTTTTCACAAAACAGGGAACATCATTCAATCTGGGTCAGAGTCTTCTTTTCTTTGCCCTCTCCCTACATTTTGCTGTCTCGTATGTTTTCTTTTAGAGTTATTATATATGGTTTTTCCCCTAATACAGTTCGTTTTTTCCCCTACCACCCAAAAGTGATAGTAGTTTAATAAATCCTTGCTCAATGAGTTCCTTGTGCTTGGACTATACTTCTTCCACATTATTTTGGCTATCAAATTCTATCATTCAAAATTTATTTTAAATATCCCTTCTGCCAGGGTCCAAGATCAATGTACAAAAAACAACTCTGTTTCTATATACCAGCAATGAACAATCTGAAAAGAAAATTACGAAAACAATTCCACTGCATCTAAAATAATAAGCATCTAAATATAATAATAATAATCTAAAATAATAAGCATCTAAAATAATCTAAAATAAATAAGCATCTAAAGTAAAATACCTAGGGATAAATTTAACCAACCAGGTGAAATATTTGTACAATGAAAACTACAAAACACTCCTTAAAGAAATTATAGAATTAAATAAATGGAAAGACATCCTATGTTCATGGACTGGAAGCTTAATATTATTAAAATGGCAATATTAACCCAAAGTGGTCCAATGATTTCATGCAATTCCTATCAAAATTCCAATAGGTTTTTCTAACACTGGAGAACCAATCCTCAACTTACATGAAATCCCAAGGGTCTCCAAACAGCCAAAACAATATTGAAAAAGAAGAACAAAAGTTGAAAAGCTCACACTTCCCAACTTCAAAAGAAAGAACAGTCTATTCAACAAACAGTGCTGGGACAACAGGCAATAGGATATCCACATACAAAACAATGAAGCGGAACACCTACTTCACACCATATACAAAGATTAACTAAAACGAATCTACAACCTAAATATAAGAACTAAAACCATAAAACTCTAGAAGAAAGCACAGTAGTAAATCTTTGTGGCCTCAGATTTGGCACCAAAAATAAAAGCAAAAATAGATAAACTGGACCTCATCAAAATTTTAAATGTTTGTTCATCAAAGGATATTATCAAGAAAATGAAAAGACAACCTACAGAACTGGAGAAAAAGATCTTCAAATCATATATTTGATAAGGACTTAGTATCTAGAATATATAAAGAACCATTACAACTCAACAACAAAAAGACAAAACAATCCAATTAAAAAATGAGCAAAGGACCTGAACAGACATTTCTTCCAAGAAGCTATACAAAAGGCCAACAAGCACATGAAAAGATGCTCACTACCACTGGTCATTAGGGAAATTCAAATCAAAACCACTATGAGGTATCACTTCACACCCACTAATATGGCTATAATCATGAAAACAGATACGCATATTGGTAAGGTTGTAGAGAAATAGGAAACCCCATACATTGCTAGTGGGAATGTAAAACGGTGCAGCCGCTGTGAAAAACAGTGGGCAGTTCCTCAAAAAGTTAAACACAGAATTACCACAGGACCTATCAATCCCACACCTAGGTATTTATCCCAAAGAAGTGAAAACAGGTACTCAAACAAATACATGCACACACATATGTTCATAGCAGCACTATTCAAAATAGACAAAAGGTGAAAATAACCCAGGTGTCTATAGATGGAAGAATGGGTAAGCAAACTGTGGTGTATTCATACGATGGAATATTATTAAGCTATGAAAAGTAAACTACTGATACATGCTACAACATGGAAGAAGCTTGAAAATACTGTGCTAAGTAAAAGAAACCAGACATAAAAGGTCACATGTTGTCTGATTCCTTTTACATTGAAATGTCCAGAGACAGAACACCGACCGGTGTTTGCAGGGGCTATAGGGACAGGGAAATGGGGAGCAGCTGTTTAATGGACAAAGGGTTTCCTTTTGGGCTAATGAAATGTTTTGGAACTAGACAGAGGTAATCTAGTTCCTCTATCAACACTGTGCTTGGGGCTTCCCTGGTGGTCCAGTGGTCAAGAATCCACCTTCCAATGCAGAGGACGTGGGTTCAATACCTGCTCAGGGAAAGATCCCACATGCCACGGGGCAACTAAACCCGAGCACCGCATCTACTGAGCCCACGTGCTCTGGAGCCCACGCACCACAACTAGAGAGAAGCCCACGCAATGCAATGAGGAGCCCACATGCCACAACGAAAGATCCCATGTGCCGCAACTAAGACCCGACGCAGCCATAAATAAATAAATATTTTAAAAAAAGAAAAAACCCAAATCATTGTGCTTATCATTCTGAGTTTTATTTGCATTTCAAATACATACACCAGCCCTAAAACTTTATTTTGTGTGTGGATCATTTTATCTTTCCGAATTCTATAGTCCTCTTCTCTCCCCACTCCATCATTGTTATGCCTCTTTCTCTTCCTAGACTAACCTTTATTTTGCTTGAATAAACTTTCCTATAATCTTTTAGGAAAGAGAAGTGGACACAAAAACTTTAAGACACATAGGTCGAAGTTATCCCTACTCTGAATTAACTATAACAAACACAGTTAAATTATTTTTTATTTGGAGTGTATCAGCATTCTACACTACATAAACAAATCTACTTGATGTAATTAAGCAAATTTTAGTACATTTTAAATGTCTCTAAAGTCAAATCAGTGTCAATGGGTAAATTACACAGCCTAAAGTAAAACAGTAATGATAGACAGGGAAATAAGGAGTTTTGAGCTGTCACTTTTACCCATGTGTTTAGCTTTTAGACAAGTTATTAGCTGAGAATCTAGCAACGCACGTTTCTTCTAGCACATTCTAATGAAAATTCACTATTTATGCCTTCAAGTTATTAAAGTCAAGACAAAACAACACATAAATTAAATGCTGCCCTACAAGTCTTAACTGAATTTAATTAGCAGTACAAACAGAACACTTATATTTAAAGCGTAGTTAATTACAGTACATGAGACTTTAAGAGAGGTCATTGGAAGATTTTATGTTCATGGTTATTTCATCCCACCAAAAGGTTTTCTCGTAACACACCTGTTTAAAAGCCACAGTTAACACAAAATCATTTATTTCCACACAATCAGGGGATTGAAATATCTCTATTATTGAAAATGTTATTTTAAAAATACTGATTCTAGTATGGCCTTTGGCCAAACACATCGCTTAAATAACAAAAACTTTTCAAAGGCCAAATTTTTAAAAAAACTTTAAAAGATGAAATCCAAATTCTATGCCCAAAGTCAAAGGCCAAAGCCACCCTTGCTAATAACTCTGCATTGGTAAATAAAAGTAGGCTGATCCCCATCTCTTATCAGTTTTTAACAATAGCTTCTTCATAACAAAACTATGTCTCTACAGAGCATATGCATCTGCAATGAAAACTTTAGCTCTAGGAAAAATGAATGGGGAAAATTAAATTATGTTTGTGAAATTCTAATTCATTTTAGATCTGTGTATATAAATTCTAGCTCTTTAATGAGGAAACATGAGGACCTTTTGACATATATTATCACCTATCATTGATGCAAAAAGAAGAGAAAATGCTGTTATCTTTAGCTTTCCCTAAAAATCTATTTTTACAGAACTTAGAACTAACCTATTCCAATAATAGAGAAATCCAGAATAATCTAATTATATGTAAATATATTTCTAAATGTCTACCATTTGCAAATGGAAAGCCAATACTTACAAGAAGTTCAATCATTTAGATAAATGGACTACATATTTTAATTCTATTGAGCAGCAGTGTAAACAGTGAAGTAGGGGTTAACTGTAATCAGAAACCAAGCCCTCCTTAGGAAGGATCAAGAGGAAATGGTAACTTTTGGAAAATCCCAAACATTTTAAACACAGGAACATATCCAGTTTTGACAAGCTATATGACCATGGCATAAATGCTTCCATCTTCAGTAGCTGTTAAAACAAGCAGTCCTTTCCAGCTTTGACAGAGAACAGAATTCATTTCCCCTATACAGCTGCATTGTTTCAAAATCTGTTAAACATAAGTGTGACAGGATTGACTTTTTGGAGCATAGATATTTACTGTGTTGTCCTAAAGGACCTAGTTTAAAAATAAATAAGGAGAGAGAGAGAGAGAGAGAGAGAGAGAGAGAGAGTGTGTGTGTGTGTGTGTGTGTGTGTGTTGGGAGAGATGAAGGGAGGAAGGGCAAAGTTAAAGAAAAGAAGGAAAACAACAGGATAATCAAAACCACACGTGGACATTAATGCACACAGGCATATTTAGATGCTCTTTTTAAAAAGCTTTTTTTTTTTGGTATAGTATTAAAATCAATGCTCAGAACAATATATCAAAGAAAAATTGATAAATGAAAAGATAAATCACATCCTGGGAACAAATATTTACAAATCAACACATCTGATAAAAGACTTCTGACCACAATATGTAAAGAACTCTTGAAACTCAAAAAAAAAAAAAAAAGAAAGAAAGAAAACAAACCAATTTTTTTTAATAAGCAAAAGATTTCAACAGGCTCTTCACCAAAGAATATATACACGGTAAATAAGCTCACCAAAGCACACTCACCATCATTAGTCATCAGGAAAATGCAAACTCAAACCACAACTTAACAGACTACTACAGACCGGTTAGAAGGGTTGGAAGAAGAAAACAACTGACAATAATACCAAGTGCTGCTGAGGGTACAGAGCAACCAGACCTCTCATATGGTATACTGCTGGTGGGAATGCAAAATGGTACAGCCACTTTGGAAAATCATTTGGCAGTTTCTTACAAAGTTTAACAAGCTAAGTTTACAAATAAACAAGTTAAGTTTAAATTTACCTCACAACCTGGGAAGTTCACTCCTGGATATTTATCAGTGTGAAATGAAAATTTATGTTCATGTAATCCGTAGGCAAAAGTTTACAGCAGCTTTATTCATAACTGCCAGAACCTGGAAACAACCCATATGTCCTTTAACTGGTAAGTGGATAAATAAATTGTGGTACAACCATACTATGGAATATCATCAGCAATAAAAAGGCATAAACTGATATGCACAACAGCCAGACCCACAAGGCTGTGTGACTGCATTTATATGACATCCCAGAAAAGGCGAAAACTACAGAAATAGATCAGTGCTTGTGAGGGGCTAAGGGTGATGGCTGAAGTTGACTAAGAAAAAGCACAGTAAAACTGGGGAGTAGTAGAATTGTTCTATATATAGTAGTTATGTGACTATATATTTTTCTGTATATATCTGTCAACACACACACAACTGTACATTTTTTAAATGGACTGTACTGCGTGTTAATTTATAAATTTTAAAAATGCTCAATATAGGGTCAAGAAAATGTTGGCCATCATCAGGAGTGTACTGGAAAAAAAAAATACACTCTTTACCTTATTATAAAACATTTTTCCATCACTTGAATACTACATGCAGTACTGTTGGGTCCAGGAATGGAAAAACATAAATAGAGAAGACTCAAAGATTGGTACAAAAATCATAAAGGGAAAGGGTGTTGCTATATGGGACTCATTACAGATGGAAAGACAGGGACTGAAAGCAGATGTAACTCAAGTCTCTATTACCAGGAAAAATATGGATGAAGAGAACATTATTTCAGTTGCCAATCCCAGAACACTGGGGGAAAGACATCATTTAAAGCTTTCGAGTTTTACATTTAAGACTGAGGGCAAACTTAAAAACTCATTCATCAAATACAGTATACGGAGTGGGGAGGGGAGGGGAGAGAAGAAAGAGTATAAGCAAAAAACATAAAATACTTGGTGAAAACGTCTATCGGCCTTTAATTCGAAGGTAACAGCAATTCTGACTTTTTAAGGAAAATTACAATTTTTTTGGAGCGAAAATGTGGCGAACTGGAAACACCAAAAAATAGAGTCAAGGGACCTTGGAGAACTAAAGCAGATGATATATACTTAAGTCCATAAATGCTGAAGTGTAAAAATGCTAATAATAGTTGTTATCATACTCTGAGCTATAAACAATGAGCATGTGAATTTTCAAGCCTGTATGCTAATCCCCCAGATGATTACTGTCACGGGGCCATAAATCAAAGAGCTAAGCCTTGAAACCCAATTTGTCCAACACCACAGTCTAAGCTCTTTTGACCACTCTATTATTCCATTTCCCCACAATACTTAAAGAACAATTTTACACCAATAGACATAAGGAGCAAAGCAATATTCAGCAACTACCAGAAGGTTCTACAAAGTGAATAGAGTTTTGTTTTGGGGTCTGTGCACATCAGCATAGGAATTCTGTGGTAGGGATGACACTTTCTGTTTGTATGCTCTGATGTAGTCACAAGTGTTGGATGCACATCTAGGAGGGTTTCAGTACAACGGCTGAAGGACGTGGTTCTTCACCAATACCTTGTGCTGGTCTGGTACTTTCTAGTTTTTTCCCATTTTAACATATCTCATTTGAGGCAAACAATTACCCAATAGGGATAGATAAAACTGACAGAGAAAAATATGTTCACTTCCACCAAATGAACGCTTATGGAACATCAACTTATACCATAGATGACTTTATTAAAACAGATACAACACTGAAGGAATAAGCCCAAAGAATGAAGTCCTGTTCTGGTTGAAAACAAAGAATCTCTACATAGAGTCAATCCTATTTTTTCCTTTCTCTGAACATCTGTATAGTTTCTAAATCATCTAATTCAGGACCAGATTATATAGCATACTATTCTTTTTCAGCACAGAGAGTATTGTTTCACAGGAAACCACATCTTATGGACTTCTGGAATGTTAACAATTGAATCCCGTATCTTCCCATGCTGCCCATTTTCAGTTCCAGACAAAACTTTGTTTTAAATTTTATTGACATACAGTCGATTTACAATGTTGTGTTAATTTCTGCTGTACAGCAAAGTTATTCAGTTATACATGTATATTCTTTGTCATATTATTTTCCATTACGGTCAGACATAAATGGTTTTAAAATGCCTTTCAAGCGTTTCACACTACAGATACCAATGTTATTTCTGCCTACAGAAACCACCATTGGTGGCAGAAGAACAGGACAGTTCTCTAAATTTTCTTTCGAAACAGAAAGGAAGAAAAGCAAAGAGGAAAATTAGTTAAGTAAAGATGACAATAAAAGAAGATAAATAAAGACACAGAAAGATATTAATTACCCAACAAAATCATTAGGTGAAAGGCCCCTTAACCATCACCATTCGTTTCAGTGAAAGATGGAGGCGAGGCACAGCTGGGGGGAGGAATGAAATGAGCAAATACTGAACTGAATTATGCAAGTCTGCACCTGGGGGGTATGGGGTGGGGGAGATCTTCAAACAGCAGCTACCCAAGCCGGAGCCGGAGCCAAGGGCCTCCCTACCAGCGCCAGAACTCTCCACGCTGCCTCCCCTCAAAAGCCGCAAGATCCATTCCGGGTCTCCACACTGAATCTGTGCAGATTCCGAAGACCCCATGAAAGCCCTCGCACCACCACAGCGCTGTTGTGACCACATTCGAAGCAAAGAAGTAGTATCTGAAAAGTGAGGTACGCGGATCAGAGAGGACGGAGGCTGCTGAACGTATGCTGTTCTAAAGCAGTGAAAAGGGAGGGGGAAAGATTGAGGGGCCGGGTTCACAGAGCTTCCACAGCAGGAGCCGCGTAACATCTAACACAAACTGTGAATCTAAGAAATAACAACATTAAGCATATTAAATATTTCCATGTGAACTGCCTCTAATATGGCCTTAGTCACAACCGACTATTCAGAAAGGGCTCAAGACTAAAATGTTTAGTCCAATACTCAAGGGTTTTGGTGAGGAAAAAAACCTGTATTTTAATTCTCTATTACGAGGCTTTTTTCCTAAGCAGTCGATTCAGACTTATATTCCACTTACCTGCATGAGTACATGTACGTAAATAAGATTCAGAAAACAAGAAAAACCACTCTACAAAATTAAGCATCCATCGTTTCTTGGGGTTTTTTTAAATAATTAATTAATTTGTTTGTTTGTTTTTGGCTGTGTTGGCTCTTTGTTGCTCTGCTCGGGCTTTCTCTAGTTGCGACGAGCGGGGGCTACTCTGCATTGAGGTGCGCGGGCTTCTCGTTGCGGTGGCTTCTGCTGTTGCGGAGCCCGGGCTCTAGGCACACAGGCTTCAGTAGTTGTGGCTCGTGGGCTCTAGAGTGCAGGCTCAGTAGTTGTGGCACACGGGCTTAGCTGCTCCTCGGCATTTGGGATCTTCGTGTCCCCTGAGTTGGCTGGCGGATTCTTAACCACTGCACCACCAGGGAAGTCCCAGCCATTGTTTTTTTCAAAAAGTTACTTGGAAGCTTGAGGTACTTACTGAATGCTTGCTGTTCTTTCCTAGAATTCTGATTTTAGCAAAGATGAGATCCCGGGAGAACTCCAGCGGCTACAATCCACACACTTGAGCAGAATACAAGTTAAAACTCTGACCTTGAACTCTTAGAACAGAGACACCCTTTACCCCTAAATGTGATAAAGGTTCATAAAGGCAAAACAGAGGTGCAGAATATTAGTGGTCAGTATACTCCAAATCTGTACACAACCACCTGTAACTGATATGGCAAAGCAGAAACCTATAGTTCTCCTACAGAAAAAGAAAAGCAACCCAATCATGGCTGATTGTGTGTACGACCTTCAAAACACCATACCAACCACGGGTGACGAGGGAAGATTCTTTCTTAGAAATAAATGCAAGTTACTAGTAGCCCAGATTTTTCCCTTCAACCACTGCTATTCCTTTAATACAATCTCCTAAACCCATTCTCGTTTCCCTCTTCTATAACGTTGACCTTGTTTCAGCTTCTGTGTTTCATTATAAGACACTGAATACTGTTTTGAAATGAAATAAATTCAAAATAACAGCACTTGTGAAATTAACATGAAAACTTTTGTACCGATTTCTGAAGCTCTGTGGGAATAATGGTATTAAGTGCTACTATTTTTTCCTTTTTTTCCTCAGGAGGTGGACTGCATTTTCAGATACAGCGAAAAGACTACCAACAGAGTAATAGTTACACCAATAACATATATAAGTAGGACTGCTGGGAGTATAACATAGATTTTGGAGTTACTGCACAGAGGGACCAATAATCACAGTACTCCAGCTTTTAGTAAAAACCGGTTCACAGGTACAAACAGTTTCAATTTAAATGTCTGGTAATCAGTTTCCATGTATTAAGTAGTACCATTCAAAGTGTTTGAAAATCCTCTCTAAAATAATCACATATCTAACACGTTAAGGATTTTTTAAAAGCTATTTTTAAAAAGAAACTGAAGTGAAAACCATCATACGGACCCTGCTGAAATAAAAATAACAGAGGTGACAATAAAACATACCCAAGCCATACCATGATTTCAAGAAGATACTATTCCCCCAAAATTAGCATGTATAAGACTGTATTCTCAACTATAAATGACACTTGATCAACATTTCTAGCTCTAAAAGTCTGACTTTATGAATTCTGTGTTTTTTGTGGTTTCATTACATGCAAAATACTGTTAAACAGAAGTAGATGCTATAGAAATGAACTCAGTATAGATTCAGAGGTAGAAGACATAGGCCTCTGCTCCCCGGAAGTAATAAGACAAATAATAAAAGAGTTTACTAATGTACTAAGACAATGCAGGGTACACAGCTTATATACCAAGTGGGAGGTGTAGAGAACAACAGCAACGATTTTATCAAAACGTAAAATAAAAGCGTGCTGGCCTGTTCGAGAAAGCTAAATGAGGCTTAATCTCCTAAGCTGTAAAGCACAAATAGGATTTGGACAGGCAGAAAGACTGCCAGAAGCAAGGATCAGTCAATACTGACTAAAGAAGTTTGGCTGAAGTACAAGGCTTGCGTTCATGGCAATGGGGCTATAAAATACGCTGGACCAGGACTTCAACCTGGCCCAGTGGCAATTATAAGACGTTGAAAACTTAAGGGAGGAATGAGAGGTAGAGTTTTAGAAAGCATCATCACCAAGGGATTTGAGAAGTAGATCAAAACCAAAGAAGTAAAATGGTACATCATCAAATAAGGTAAAGAAATGCAGCCATTATTTAGATTTTCAAGTCAAACAAAAAATCTACTACTGAGGCTAAAGCAACTGATTATCTGTATCAATGAAATTTATCAACTCTCCACTTTATGTTTCATATAAAACAGCTTAAGTATAGTTTAGATGGTTTATTTTATGAAAACCTTCCGCTATATTTCTAATGTGTCACATAACTATATTTATGTAAAAATCTACTTTAATTTAGAAAAATTAGGACAGTTGTTATTATCGGTCCTAAGGCTTTCTCAAAAGGACATAAATGCTGCTTTACAGTTTCGTTGATTCTGACAGGCCGTAAGGGTGACATTTGAGCACCAGAAGAAATTATGTATTGGTTGGTCAATATAACCAACCCCTCCTAAGACTGAGCAATTCACTTTGTCATTCCCCATGGGAAAGTCTAGTTTGTAATGTACCTAGTTTGTTTATATTAGGTAAATATACTGTATCCAAACAAAATTAACATCTTTGACATAATGGCTACTAAACTGAAATAGTAAATGTCATTAAACATTTTCCAAAAATAACCATAAAGTCTAAAAAAGAAAAAAAGAGGGGTTTAAGATGTTCTTCATACTTTGCATTTCTGTCCCATTAACTACATTTGCTAATTTCTTTATATTTATCAGTGTACCTAATAAATTTCAGTAACATTTTAAATTCTTTGTAATTTTTTACCTATTCTCAAAATGAATAAATTTCACTTGAAATTCATAGTTTATTTGACACACTCATTTATTCTGAAATATTCCACACAAGTTCAATTTTTGTAAATCATATAGTTTAAGCATACTTTGGAAGATGTCCATTTAAGGAAGCCCGTAGCACAAGTGGTTCTTTTTTTTTTTTTTTTTCCATTCATGATCATGTCACTCTTCTCTCAGCCCTGTGTTTGCTGCTGCAAAACAAAGCAGAATAAAATCCAAGTTCAGTTCTGGAGGGAGTTTGATGTGATTTGTTGACACTTAACAGAGTTTACAATGCAGTGTTATAAATACTATAATCACAGTCTCAACAAACTGTTCTGGGAAAGCTGAGAAGGAAACTATTGATCTTGTAGAGGGGTAACAAGGAAGGAATCAGGGCGTAAAGGATATTGGCACTGAGTTACTCAAGAATAGAAGAGTTTGCCAGATATAAAAGGATAAAGACATGTCAGAGAACGAGTATTGTATGCCTGGGCTCTGCTGTATCCCTAGCAAGAAGATTTGTGACTGGGTTAAAATAATATGATAGCAAACACTTAGTAGTAATTGTTGGCACTAATCTAAGCATTTTACATGTATTAACACATTTAATCCATACAACAATTCTATTAGATATATACCCTCCGCGGCATGTGGGATCTTCCCGGACCGGGGCACGAACCCGTGTCCCCTGCATCGGCGGGCGGACTCTCTCAACCACTGCACCACCAGGGGAGCCCTCATTCACCTTTTTTTCCCCTCAGAATTATAAGAATTATTTCAGAATATTTCAGAATTGAATATTTTAAAACACACAATGAAAAGGTAACAGCTAGGAAAACAGACAAGTGAATTTTACATCGGAAAATTTTAGACTTTCTTTCACAAAATTCTCTAGAAATTATTTCCTACTTACGTGTGGAAATTATACTTTAAACAGTAGCAACTATGAAATAAAAACTTACTGTATTTCCATAAATACATATCCTACTTCAAAAGACCCTTGTATATGAGATTCACACATATGTGTGTGTGTTTGTTTACATCCTTTCCACAACAGATTTCTGGCAGTTAAAAAAATGACTGGGGCAGTAGGAGAATCGGCACACTGGGTCTTACTTAATCCCTGCTCTTCCAAATGCCTTCATTTAATTATGACTGTGGTTCTCAGCCACAACTGCTACACTTGGACACATCCTAAGAGAATGTTTCATATGCAAAAAGATCAACTCTTCTGGGAAAAAAAAATCCAAACTTGTGTCAGAAAATAATGGATTTAAGGTGAACACATCTGCTTCCTCCACTTGTGTTGCTTATTCTTTGTTTCTAAGAAATAATATTGTAAAGAGGTGAGAAAAAGAAAAAATGAGAATGACAAAGTGGGGGGAATACCCTAAAGGAAGAGAGGCTACAATTAGAAGCTCATGATAGAAAGAAAATGCAAGACAATAGTAAAAAAAAAAAAAAAAACAAAAAAAAACTGAAGTTTACCAAGAATAGTGTTGGGATCAACATTTAAAAATTCTAGACTAGTGATTTAAAATTAAACAAAAATCTCACATGATCTTTATTAATGTGCAGGTTAATAATGATACACATGCATTTAAATTAAGTTACCTTAAAAATAAAAGGGAAGCACAACAATGTAATATATTTGACAATACTAAACTGTACACTTAAAAATGGTTAAGATGGTAAATTTTGTTTTTTACCACAATAATAAAAAAATATATAAACTAAAGGTAAGGACTGAATAGACCAATATAGGATTCTTGTACACTTAAAACAGAGGCATCACATTTGCAGCAACACGGATGGACCTAGAGATTACCTTACTAAGTGAAATCAGACAGAGAAAGACAAATATATGATATCGCTTGTACGTGGAATCTAAAATATGATAAAAAGGAACTTATTTACAAAACAGAAACAGACTCACAGACATAGAAAACAAACTTATGGTTACCAGGAGGAAAGGAGGGGGAGGGGTAAATTAGGAGTTTGGGATCAGCAGATACAAACTACTACATATAAAACAGATAACAAGGTCCTACCGCATGGCATAGGGAACTATATTCAATATCTTGCAATAATATATAATGAAAAAGAATATATATGTATAACTGAGTCACTTTGCTGTACACCAGAAACTAACACAACATTGTAAATCAACTATACTTCAATTAAAAAAAAAATTAGAGGCATCAAATGGTTAGGAGTTCTTGTTCAAAATATACAGCTTGATTTTGTGGAAAAATACAAAAAAGAAATTTCACTTATAAAGATACTAAAAAGGTGGTAAGTGATTTATAGAAATTCCTGATTTTCTAATAAAAAGGTATTTTATTATCATGGCTATCAACAGAAACCTTGATTCTATGAGTACTAATCTACAGAGTTGGATTTTTTGATGTGTTTTTTTAAACCGCATAAACACAAATCTACTATACTTGGGGAAATACATCAGTCCCAAGAGGACATAAGGACTACTGCAGTTTTTAAAATACATTCACTTCATTGGTTTCCTCAAAACCCAGAAAAGGAAATTCCCTATCACTTCAGGCCAACATCAGAGGACGTCATGAGTGAGCTATTCTAAAAACTGTTAAGTTTTAAAAAGTTCATTATTAGATAATATAATAAAGTAGATTCCTTTAATGTTAAATTATCAAGCAAAACCCATTAGATTAAAAAAATAATAAATTTTCACAAATGTAGATTGTATATGCATGTAGTATTTTTTATGGCATTGGGAAGAAAATTGTACTGGGCTAAAAATTATCTTAACTATTCTATGTCATGTAATCCATTAAGCCAAAGAAAAGAAAAATTAGTGAGCTAGATTACTGAGTTAATGGAAGGAAAAAAAAACAAGGAGAGAAAAAAAAAAAAAAAGACAGACATAAGGGTACATTCATTTTGAAAGCCTACAGACAAAAAAAAAAAAAAAAAAAAAAATTCCAAGCAGAATTTTAAACAGCTTTTCTGGAAACCAAATTCTAACACTCTAAAAGAGCTCAAAGGTCATCCGCCCATATAAAAACCACTACTAAAGTTTTCTCAGTTACTGGAAAAGAAGGAAAAGGAACACTATATTTAATACAGAAATTAGAATTTAGTATTTTAATATGTGTTATGAAGTGTTAAGAATTAATTAGGGGCTCTGAAGAACTAAGCAACTGAGGAGCAATTCACAAGTAGAACCAACCCCCCACCCCCAAAATCCTACTCTTTTTCACAAGTACCACATATGCTCATTTTAAAGCATTTTATGATTTAGCCTATGCCGCGTCTGTGTCCTGGGAAGGGGGGAGAACAGCAGAATTCACACTCTTCTCATTGGCACTACCTCCATCATTTAAAGAAAGCATCCAAAACCACAGCTGTCCCAAAGCTTATATTGTATGAACTTTACTGATATGCACAAATGCGTAAACAACAAGTGTGAACAGTCTGCTGAGCTTTAACACGTAAACGTGCATTGCTACCGAAATTAACGTATACGTTCTCATCATTCCAGAAAGTTCCTTCATGACCCTGTACAGTCAATTCCTCACCCCGACCCCAGTCAACCTGTTGTCTGATTTCCATCACTATACCTTAGTTTTTCCTTTTCTAAATATATAATGGAAACGTACAGTACTCAACTGTCTTCTTTTAATCAGCATTAACCTTTGTGAGATCCACCCATGTGGTGGTTATGTTTATCACTATTTTGTACTTTTTTATTGCTGAATAGTATCCCATTGTATGACTATTACAACTTATTCAACCATTTACCCTGTTGATAGACATTTGGGATTTTCCCAGTTTGGGGCTGTTATGAATAAAGCCCCTAAGAACACTCACATCTAAATCTTTTTGTGGACATGTGTTTACATTCCTCCTATGTAAATGGTAATACAGTAAGCACACATTAAATAAATGTCACAAGAAACTTTCTAAGAAACTGCCAATCTGTTTTCCAAAGTGGTAGTGCAGCTGACACTCCCACCAGCAAAGAATGAGAGATCAGATTTGCTACACACTCTCCCCTATACGTGTTGTCCGGTTGTTTTTAATTGAGCTAGTCTATCTCATTGTGGTTTTAATTTGCATTTCCCTGATGATTTATATTGAGCAGCTTTCCATGTGCTTATTGGCCATTTGCGTATCTATTTTTTGTGAAGTATCTGTCTAAATCTTTCGAACATTTTTAAAATTTGGTTTCTTATTGTTAACTTATAACTGGAGTTCTTCACATATTCTAGACACAAGTCTTCTGTATTATGAATATTTTCTTCCAGTCTGTGGCTTGCCTTTTCATTTTCTTAACAGTTTCTTTAGAAGAGCAGATGGCTTTGATTTTGATGAAGTCCAATTTATCAATTTTTTTCTTTTGTAGTTAGTGCTTTTTGTGTTCTAAGAAATACTCACCTATCCCAAAGTTGTTATGATTTTGTCCTGTTTTCTTCTAAAGCTTTTATAGTTTCAGCTTTTATATTTAGGCCTGTGGGCCATTTCAAATGAAATTTTATGCAGATTATGAGGAAAAGGTCAAGAGGACAAAGTACATTCTTTCTCATACAAATATTTATTGTTTTAACATCATCTGTTGATCAGAAAGCAACTGACCATATATGTATGGGTATATTTGCAAGTTCTATTCTGTTCTATTGATCTATTATGTCTGTCATTATGCCAACACCATGCTGTCTTTATAATAAAACTTGTTATCAGGTAGTGTAAGACCTCCTAGGTTGTTCTTCATTTTCAAAATAAATTCTAGCTATCCTAGGTCTTCTCATTTCCACAGCTTGTCAATTTATATATTTTTTTACTCACTGCTGAGTGGGAAAAAAGTAGCTTGGCAAACAATATTAAAAACAGAATCTCATTTTAGTTCAACCAAATCTATAAATAAAGGTACATAAAAGAAACTCAACGCATATATAAAAACATGTAGGGGCTGCCCTGGTGGCGCAGTGGTTGAGAGTCCGCCTGCCCCGGTCTGGGAAGACCCCACATGCCGCGGAGCGGCTGGGCCCATGAGCCATGGCTGCTGAGCCTGCGTGTCCGGAGCCTGTGCTCCGCAACGGAGGAGGCCACGACAGTGAGAGGCCACATACCGCAAGCAAACAAACAAACAAACAAACAAAAACATGGAAAAGAATTCTCTCTAAAGGGTGAGTACAAGAGATTTTTTTCTTTTTAGTGATCTGTACTTTCCAAAATTGGCAATTTTAAGGGAAAAGTTATAGGTAACTAATGGACATAAGCCCATCAATAACTTAAATAGGGGGAAAAAAGAACTGATGCTCAGTCATCCTATTTCTTCGCCCTTTATCTCACATATGATCTGTAAATGCAAAAAAAGGTACGAAATGATAAACTACAAACTATAGCTCTCCTTAGGAGAGAGGATTGTTGTGATAAGAATGAAGGAAAGACTTTTGCCTTTCATTTTATATACTTCTCTAATGTTTGTATTATTACAATGACCATATTTTACATATCTAAGAAAAATTAAAATATTCATCAATAAAGATAAAATGTATGTATTTATTAGTTGAACTGAAGCACTGATGAAAATATTATCCTAGGGAATGACTACCCAACTCTATGTCATTTAAATTATCAGTTAAAGAAAAGCCTTTTCTATATGTATAACTGAATCACTTTGCTGTACACCTGAAACTAACGCAACATGCTCCACTATAAGATAAAAATTAAAAAAAAAAAAAAAAAGAAGAAGAAGAAAAGAAAAGCCTGTGCTTGGCTAGGAATTGGCCTCTGGCATCAGGTGAGATAGCTGCTTCGGCAAATCCAAAATGAATTCATCATATGTCCTTTGGAATCAGAAGCACCAGTAAATACTATTTCAGTAACCCCCCTAGGACAGCTAGAAATTAATGCTGAAGGCAAAAATAATGAGATTTAGAAGATAAAGGGCAGTAATTCGATGTTGGAGATCGTATTGTTAAACATAAACATCATCACAGGTGATTGCGCCATCGCTATTGGTTGGTACTCAGCCCACGTTTTGTAATACTGATTCAGACTTAGGGACTGATCAGCAAATCAAGGTGAATCACTAACAGTAGTGATTCTTACACACCCAGGACAGTTCACAAACCTGCTCAAGTGTCAAACTACTTGAAGGTCACAGTACTCTCTGAGGAACTCTGCCCTTACAGAACAGCATTAAATGTCAATCCAGTTGACCCCTGAATGACACGGGGATTATGAGCGCAGATCCTCCACAGTAGAAATTCCATGTAGAACTTCCAGTCAGCTCTCCCTGCACACCGCTGGGTTCCTCGAGATCCGCGGTTCCGCATCCACAGATTCAACCAACCACCAACTCCGCAGTACTGAAATCCGCATAAAAATGGACATGCGCAGTTCAAACTCGAGTTGTTCAGGGCAATTGTATATCTAATTCCATCCTATAAACAAACCTTTGACTAAGAGATAAAACCATATTACATACATGAAACATAGACTCTCCTGTGTTCATGAAGGAGCACTAGTGAATTAAGCATGAATTCGCCTACTAATACCCATTGGCTCTTTTCACTTTCACTTTATCACCTGCCGAGTACTGAGAGTCACCAAAAGCTTAAGGAAAAATCATGGGAGAAGAAATTCAAGGTGAGAACGTTCTACACATTCACTTATTTGGGGAAAAAACCAAAACCCTTCCACTCAATTACAGCAATGAAATATCTCAGGCCACAAGTACGCTGTCTGAACGCCATCATTCCTTAACATAACAATAGTGAAGAGGGTGTATGAACAGGAACAGGGCAGGGGCAGAAGTATTTCCAAACACAGAATGCAGTACCAGTTTTCCAATACTCATCAGAAGGCACACTACCACTTCCTATTTTAGGAATAAACACCCTCAAAATTTAAATAGGCCATTAGTTGGTCTCCTTCAGGGAGAGTAACTAATATTACCTAACATTTCTAACCTTTCTGAGCAGAACCCACAGTAAAAATATATTTTACACAGTGACTCAGTACATTCACACATACACACACACACATGCACACGAGCATGTGTGCACAAGCGCCTACCTTTGTACTCACCTGTACTCTGCGCAAATGCACTCTGAAATTTTTCTATTATGGTCTCTAGTTTTGTTTTTACTCTGGTTATAACCCACTAAAGGGATAACCCACTAATGGGTCATTAACCTACAGTTTGAAAAATCCTAATATAGAAGCAAGAAGGAAGGACATGAATAGATTTAATATCTTTGAATTGTTAGATTATGAAATAAATACAAATGCAACGTTATTTTAAAATTCTATGGATGGATGGTACTTTATACTAAACTTCCATAAAAAACAGACCAATGAAATTCAATTTTCATAGACACAGGTAAAATCTACTTGCCTTAGCCCAAGGTAGCAGTGCTACAGATAAACACAGCACTTATTTAACACTATTTCCCATCAAAATGTTCTTCAGGTTTATCTTTCACCTTCAGTTAATGAACTCGAGGCCCAGGCTGGGAAAGAGCTGCCAGAAAAAGTCAATCTCAGAGTCACTGATGATGCAAGAGCTCAGCTGGCCTGCTCTTGACCCCCGAGCATCCTCCAAGCCTCAGCTAACATGGATGGCATGTCACCATCAATCTCAATTTTGAAAAATATATATTGATTTCCCACAAATGATGATAATGGGTTTTTCTGCAATAAACGTGCTTATATAATGTTTTCTTCTATACACCAAGACTGTGATCAACACAAAGAACAAAAAAGTGCTTTATGTATTTTTTTCATGTATTTTTTTCAGACCTATTAGTTGATCCAGCTCCCTAATGAGTCAAAATCCATACCAAGACATAACAAAAATATTAAGGAAGCACCTCTAATAATTCTTACATTGTGGGGCTTCCCTGGTGGCGCAGTGGTTGGGAGTCCGCCTGCCGATACAGGGGACACGGGTTCGTGCCCCGGTCCGGGAGGATCCCGCATGCCGCGGAGCGGCTGGGCCCGTGGGCCATGGCCGCTGAGCCTGCGCGTCCGGAGCCTGTGCTCCGCAACGGGAGAGGCCGCAACGGTGAGAGGCCCGCGTACCGC
>NW_006773723.1:5119455-5138677 GCF_000442215.2 Lipotes vexillifer
AAAAAAAAAAAAAAAAATCTATCTTTTTAAAAGAAAACCTTATTTCCCACATATTAGAAATCTCCTACAATTTTAACACATTTCTTTGACATAATTTATAAAGGAATAGTCTCATATAGTTAATTTAATTAGGCATAAATAAGTAAAAATTAAATACCTAGTGTGTTACATTTATTAGTAGTATCCACTAAAAAGGATTAAAATCTCTTAACATTTGGGACTTCCCTGGTGGTACAGTGGTTGAGAATCTGCCTGCTAATGCATGGGACACGGGTTCGAGCCCTGGTCTGGGAGGATCCCACATGCCGTGGAGCAACTAGGCCCATGAGCCACAACTACTGAGCCTGCGTGTCTGGAGCCTGTGCTCCGCAACAAGAGAGGCCGTGATAGTGAGGGGCTCGCGCATTGCGATGAAGAGTGGCCCCCGCTTGCCACAACTAGAGAAAGCCCTCACACAGAAACTAAGACCCAACACAGCAAAAATAAATTAATTAATTAATAAACTCCTACCCCTGACATCTTCCAAAAAAAAATCTCTTAACATTTTGCTTATCTTTGATCTGTTTGGCAATTTGAGCCATCTTTCTAATCGAAGTAGGTTGAACAGCTTTAAAAAAACAAAAACCCTTTACCATGTATTTTCAAATAAAACTATCTTTCATGCTATTGCCTGATAAACTAAAATTTTTAGTCTAAAATTCCAGGCACTGAATTGCAAAGAATGTTTCCCATTTCCACAGTACTGCAAGTAGAAATATGTAAATTAGTTCATGGGCAGAATCATTAATTTAGATAGATAAAAAGTAAAAACACATTAACGGAACACCAAAAATGTGACAGTTCTTGCACAAAATCTAAGATGAGACAGCTGCTACCACTGGAGCTTATAAATCCAAATTAAATGGGCAAAAGGCAGAGAATTTTAATTCTTCTGTTTTCCAAGGAAATAACAAGTCTGATAGTGCTCCAATCTCTAAACTAACAGTGATAAGTCTGACTCTCATTTCGCTGATATTGGCCTAATTATCAGAGCCAAAATCATAGCTGGGGTTTGGGTAGGAAGCAAAAATTCTGACCCAACTGAGAACCACAAGAGATCAAGTGAAATGGATTACCGCTGGTTATCTCTTTCCTGGAAGATTTGGGTCAGTAACAACAGCCTTAACAGATACTGCTTACACCCTTTATCAACAGCCTTGAATAAAATAACCACAAACTAATTCTAAATAAGATCTAAATAATTACTTAGCAATCATTAAATATGCAGACCGTCAAACATTCTTCAATATTATTTTAAATATTTTATATATCAGTTGTTGAAAATTTGACAGGGAAATTTGGCTCTAAGTTGAGAGAAACAGAATCATGTGTAAAAATGAGAAGGGACACCAGCATTTTTGAACACCTACCCAATGCCATTATAATGCAGCAGATCAATGCATGTCTCTGCATAGTTGGCTGAAGTATCAACTGCATGCAAAATGAAATGGGGGGGAGGGCTGGAAGAAGTCCATCTTTTCAAGGGAGAGAGTTCAAAGCTTTCAGGAGACTCTCAAAGGGATCTGGCAACACAAAAAATAATTTCACTGATTTCTTACATAATCCTAAGGAGTTTATTATTACTTCAAAAATGAGGAAATGGAGACTCAACTAATTTAAAAAGCTTTCCCCACGTCAACTTTTATTTTCCCAGTAAAATAAAAGCATATGAGAATGCAAGTTATTCTGGTTCCAAAGTCCCAGCTCTTTACCTCCTATGCTAAAAAATGACAACATAAGATGAAGAAACTGTTATTCAATCAACATTGCAAAGAGCAACCTGATGACGATGACTTATAATAATAACAACAACAACAACAATAATAGTGAACATCTATTAACCCTAACTCTGTACTAGGCACGGTTGTTAGTGCCCCATTTAGTCTTCTCAATAAGAGAAGGAGATGGCAGACACATTACTATGACCCCACATAGCTCACAGGTGGCAGAGCTGGGTCCTCAGACTCTGCCCTTAACCTCTATGTGAGTGACCTTCGTCTCATGAGGACCCGAGATTGAAGAATAAGGGTAGAAAATGGAAGAAGGCTTTCCTAAATAAATTTCTTTCTAAGTAGTATTTTAGAAGATAATTATTATATGGTAATTCCTCCTTATTTTAGCTAAAATGCAATAGCATGTAAGACTTAGGTAAAGCAAAAATAGTTTTAGGGGGCTTTCCTGGTGGCGCAGTGGTTGAGAGTCCACCTGCCGATGCAGGGGACACGGGTTCGTGCCCCGGTCCGGGAAGATCCCACATGCCGCGGAGCGGCTGGGCCCGTGAGCCATGGCCGCTGAGACTGCGCGTCCAGAGCCTGTGCTCCGCAACGGAAGAGGCCCCAGCAGTGGGAGGCCCGCATACCGCAAAAAAAAAAAAAAAAAAGGAAAAGGAAAATAGTTTTAGGAACAATTTTCTGGTTCCTAAGATTTGCATAAACTCAAAGCATTATCCCCATCTCCTATCTAGGAAATCTATCGTCTTTCACTATAATACTTAATTTGATGAGTACAGGAGAAATCCTATGTTTAGAAATGTTTATTCAACAGGTACAGCCTACGACAGGAGAATCAAAGTTCTCAAAATCCCTAAAATAGTCTTGTCAAGTGCTTTTACTCAACCTTTCTAAAGCCCTAGCAGAAGTATCCCTTTTCCTATGAATGGGTCTGGACAAAAGCATTATTGCCTGATGGAGTCATCAGACCGCCTATCCTCTACATAGCTGTAGTTCATGTTATCACTGGTATTTTATCTGTTTCCGCCACAATTTTACTGTATTGGGGACAGTCACTGGGAAAAATGAACCCCAAGGAAAAACGTCTTCTTCACGCCAACTAAAACTCTTTAAAAGTTACGTATTAAAATCAGCAACAAAACAGAATAATTTGTCTTTATCGTCTACATAATACTCTGAGCAACTTAACTTTTGATTCTATCAATTATTTCCCTGTGATGCTTTAGTTATTAGCTTGCACGTCAACTAAAACTTGAATAAAGATGACCAACTGCTGGTTACAGACTGAAATGCTGTCTTCTCACATTAAATTCCCCATCGAAGGATATAAAGTGTCAATAATTATGAAGTTTGCATATAACTCACCGAGGTTCAAAAAAAGGCAGTTGGATTAGTTCTGTTTTGAATATGCAAACATGAGTACTCACCATACAGTTTGTGCCTTCTATACATAAGATCGGAAACAAATGTCAAGCAGGTTCTTAACGTGAGGGGAAAAAATGAAAAGTATCAGTAATGCCGTGAGTCAAGTGCAGCCTAAGCTGAGCCATAACTCATTACGTATGTAAAAGCTTTAAAATTATCTTTCGGTCTCAGTTTCTTTAGTAAAGTCACATGAATTACTTACCATTTACCTATACGCTTCACATGACTTACTAAAATGAGATCCTACTAGGTTCCACTAGGAATCAGCCTTAGGACGAGCTTAGTTCTCTGTCCCTCGAGACAAATTCTCATTCATTCCCTGCTCTCCTCCTCAACCCCTCCCCCAAGTGCCCCCCCAGTACACACACACTTTAAGTTCCAAACGACACAATGCAAATAAGACTTATTTTCACAAGAATTCCACTTTCACACTAATCTTTTTCATTCACTCAACAAATTCGTTACCATCTACAATGTGCCAGGCACTGTGCTGGGCGAAAAAGACAAGGTCCCTGCCATCTAGAGCTTAGACTGCAGCGTGATTATTAATCTAATGTCCACCTTCACTGGACTACACGCCTGCTATTGGCACTCCTTTAGTAGCAAGGGGTTCACTCTGTGAGCCTAGCAGCAATGTTCTACGATTATTCCACCACGAAGCAAAACATTTAGAAAACTGAAGAGCCCAAGATTTTGTTCCTTCAGTCAGCATTGGTTAATTCATATATTAACACGTGAAATTCTGTTCTTTATAAAACTGCTTTATAGGATGGAATGATATGATCTGGGATTTGCTTCAAAATGGGGGAGGGGAGAGGTAAAGGTAACAGAGGAGTTGGTTCATAGGAGATCATTATATATTATTATTCTGTCCACTTTTACATAGGTTTAAACTTTTCCATAGTAAATTTTTTAACTGTAAAAGACCTTTAGCCAATACCAAAAAGAATTAATTTCAGGAATTTCAGGAAGCTGCACAGAAAGACAGCACATGAACAATGGGGATATTTCAATGTACTTTATTTAATCCACCATGGGATCCTGAATCATAATCCTAATTATAAATAACAAGTTTCCACTGTTTCAAACTGTTCATTTGTTAAACTGAAGGTAGTACTGCTAATCTCTCTCACTGAAAATATCCTAGGAGCCTGTGATAATGGAGAACCCTACAAAGGTACCAAGTTGGTGCTATAGAGACACTAATACTAATCATGGAAAAGTATTTTCATATTTTCTTTTCCCTCAGCCTCATAGATGATGAAATGGGGTTGTTATTGCAACATCACACAATTACCAAATGTAAAATAGTATTGTTTAAGTTATTCAAGCTTATAGAGGTAATAGCAGAAATGAAAAACTGAAGCTGAGTAATGAAGTATGTAGTATAGGGATCAAAGCTAGATGATTTTTTAAATATAACACAGTTTACTTGACATTTCTCAACCTCTGAAGCTCTCGTTTGGAGTCAACAGCTGGTCCAAATACCATACCGTTTAAGAGCTCGTGGCTATATTTAAATGTGACCATAACCACAACAAATAATATACGTAATGGCATTTTACAGGCTGTAAAGCATTTAATCTATATTTTCTCATTTGGTCTTCACAAAATCCTGTGAATTAGGTGAGTTACATGGGAATGTTTCTGAAAACTAAGAATCTGCCTATGCCTCCAACTATGGGAAGAGGAGCCAGAAGTGGTCCCAAAACATCTACATCCAAATTCATTTCACTTTCCATTATCCCAAGCTGCTACAGATGAAGGAGTTTATTATTTCATTAAAGACACAAGACCTAAATACATACCAAAACATTAGAACATGAGATAAGCTATCAGTAGCCAAATGTGTGGTCTGGCTAGTAAGTACTGATGAAGACCAGGAAGGGAGAAAATCATCAATGGTCCAAGATACTGGTAAAGAGGTCTTAGAGTCAATGTCATGTAAGCCCACCTGACATGAGTAGCTCTATCTGGGTAGAGCACTTTCACAAACAAGAAACTTTCAAGTTTGTAACTGGGTTGAAATAATAAGTTAACTGGCTAGAATAAAGGACTGTAAAAGCATACGGTGAGGCTTACATTTAAAATACATTTTTTTGCACAGCAAAGGAAACCACTAACAAAATGAAAAGGCAACCTACAGAATGGGAAAAAATATTTACAAATCGTACATCTGATAAAGGATTAATAACCAAATATATAATGAACTCATAACTCAACAGAAAAACAATCTGACTAAAAACTGGGCAGAGGAACTGAATAGACATTTTTCCAAAGAAAACATACAAATGGCTAAAAGGTACATGAAAAGGTGCTCAACGTCACTAATCATCAGGGAAAAATGCAAATTAAAACCACAATGAGATGTTACTTCACACCCGTCAGAATGGCTGTCATCAAAAATACAAGAGATAACAAGTGTTGGTATGAACGTGGAGAAAAGAGAACCAACCCTTGTGCACTACTGGTGGGAATGTAAACTGGTGTAGCCACTATGGAAAACAGCATGAAGTTCCCCCCCAAAATTAAAAACGGAACTACCGTATGATCTAGCAATTCCACTTCTGGGTATATATCTGAAGGAAATGAAATCACTCTCTCAAAGAGATTATCTACACCCTCACGTTCATTGCAGCATTATTTACAAAAGCCAAAACGTGCAAACAACCTAAGGGCCCATGGACGGGGTAAATGAATTTTTAAAATGTGAGACAGACTGATAGGTAGGCAGATAGATAGATAGACCCAATGGAATATTATATATTCCATTATCACATATATATATCATATACATATATATAATTAAGCCATAAAAAAGAAGGAATTCCTGCCATTTACAACAACATGATGGACCCTGAGGGCATTATGCTAAGTGCAATAAGTCAGACAAAGACAAATACTGTATGATCTCACTTACATGTAGAAACTAAAAAAAATGAACTCACAGAAACAGAGAACAGACTGGTGGTTCTTGGTGGAGGGGCAGGGAGGGGTGCCGCCACAGGGGGAAATGGGTGAAGGTGGTCAAAAGATACAAACTTCCAGTTATAAGATAAATTCTGGGGATGTTATGTCTAGCATACTGACTATAGTTAACATTACTATAGGGCCAGTGAGCCACGGCCGCTGAGCCTGCGTGTCCGGAGCCTGTGCTCCGCAACGGGAGAGGCCACAACAGTGAGAGGCCCGCGTACCGCAAAAAAAACCCAAAAAACAAAAAAGCACATTACTATATAGTTGAAAGTTGCTGAGAATAAATCTTAAAAGTTCTCACCACAAGAAAAAAAAAACTGTAAGTATGTGTGGTGATGGACGTTAACAAGACTAATTATAGTGATCATTTTGCAGTATAGGCATATATCAAATCATTATGTTGTACACCTTAAATTAATACCACAGTATGGGTCAATTGTATCTCAATAAAACTGGAAAAAAATTTTAAATACACATTTTTTTTTATTTCAACAAGGAAGGAAAGGAACAAAGAAAGAGGTCTTGGTCCCGATGTGATAAAAGTCAAGGAAGACCAGGGAACACAAATATTCCATGTTGGGAAGGCTTGAGTATTTGTCGCTCCAAGCCCACCAACAATATCTAGAACACACGGTGCAGCTCCTTAGATACTGTTGCTCATGAATTTGAGAATGTGAAACAGGGAAGGAAGTTAACACATATCTATTCTGAATGAAAGTTACAGTGTATCTGTAAAAGTGAGTCTGAGCCAAGTCCAAGCATGGACGAGTTTCTTTCTCAACACACCAAGTTGGTGCGCACCAACTGCACCAATTTAGTACATTACTAAATGATATCACATGCTCCAGAAGGGTTAATGCAACTGATTCAAAAAAAGCAGTGTGTCCCCCAGAGACTCATTTTCTCACCTTGTTCCCTGTAGAATCAGCTGTGTTAATAATAATGCTTCGCAATTTTATATCACTTTTCCTGCTAAAAGCTCAAGTATGAGTTGATATGGCACATCACAAACTACACAGATGGTACTCCACAGTTTCCACAGCTCTGACTGAATAGCTCATTTGACTTACTAATAAATGTTCCTATTTCAAGATTAAAAACAAATATGAAAAATTAAGGAAAATGGGAGAAAGAGAGTAAATTTTCATATCCAATTCAGTGGCATCTAGCTGAAAAGGTAAACACTAAACAGAGTACCCAGAGCATAAGGCAGTTCCTTCAGATGACAGTGCACACAGGTGTCTGCTTCCAGAAAAGTCCTGCCAAGCCACCAAGCTACTGGGAAATGAAGCGAGGACTAGGCAGTAAAGAGGTTGTGCTATTTCCTATGTGAGTGTGCAACAATCACACCTAAAAGGAAAAATCCTCTCCAAGGAGGAGCTAGACCTGCAATTATCTTGTCCTTCTGTTTTAGGCCGTTAACCTGTAACTACTCACTGAACGTAGACACATGGTCAGAAGCTTGACAAGAAGTGAAATGACCTATCAGCCTAAAGCATTAACAGGGTTACTGAGACTTATAAAGCATATTTAATTGGACTCCTTCAAACCACACATTTGTAAATGGCTATACTCTACATGGAGAGGTAGACTACAATCATCCTAGAACTTTCCTTTGTGCTGTTCACAAATGCTCTGCTCATACTCTACTAATAAGAGAAGGTGTTTATTCCTTTGAACTTCATGAACAGAGCTTCTAAATGTTCTTCACTGGCAACTATATCTAACCTACTTCATCTCTCCCTGTGGATCTGGAAACTCCCCATTAGGGAATTTAGCTACATAAAGTTTTACATCGTCTCTGGGTAAATCACTGTACTCCACTTGTGTAGTAAATGTGGGCAAACACAACTAAATACAGGCATCCTCTGTTATGATTTGCAAAATGTGAATTGATCCATGGAACAGACCAGATTTTGAAAAATTCTGAGGCAGCTTATCCCTATGAAAAACAAAACTATTAGCAATGATCAGATTTAATGAAACTGTAAAATGGAGACCACCGAGGTAGAGAGAGGCTACAGAGACTTGCTTTCCTTGGTGACTGAAGTGGTTTTGCAGCATCCACTTACAGAATTATATTCAAGCTCCAAGAAAAACAAACACCTGATTTTGGTGAATTATGTCCAATCATTCTTAGCAAGAGCTTCTTTTTTTTCTGATAAAACTACTGTATTTGAAGCCACAGGATGAACTGGTCAAAAGTGACATTCAAGTCTTAAGTAGTAATTTTCTCAAAAGAAAAGGGGCTTTAAATTATAATCAAAACCAGTCAAGTGATTCCAATATTGAGCTCCCATTAGATATTCCTGAGAAATCTAAGTTATCCCTTTGCAGAGAATACCATTGTCCACTTACTTCTAAGACCAGCACTTAGATATGTCAAGCAAACATTCAATCTCCCATGTCAATGAAATGTGAATTTTATGTATTTTATATTTCTGATATTTTCAATATGATAATTAAAATGTTCCACCACCTCTGAGTAGTTTTAGAAATATTGCCCCAAATTTCTCCAAAACGTAAGGAACTTTAACTCTCTTGATTTAAATCACCCTCCTCTCAATCTCCTGCATAAAATAGCACTACCAGCTTGGAACCACATGGATTTAACAAGGACAAGAAAGTTGGCAGACCAACATTCAACTAGTCTTTGTTCTCTCTCCCCACCCCCGCCTGTTGAGAACCACTGAATTAGAACTACTAGGGGCTAACATGCTTTGTGATCATATCAATAATAATCATTCTGTAATCAGAGTAGTAGCCCATTTACTCTAAACAGTTGATAATTACAAGACAGTTTATAACGTATCCTTACAGACTCTATAATACAGAGTGCTGTGTGACCCTTTGCATTTCTGGAACATGCATTAATTAATAAAGAAAGATGGTTAAAAAAAACTTGACCACAAATAATCTTGAATACCTAGGTGGTTGTAGTCTTCAGGATTAACTTCCTAAGTAGTTCCTTGAATCATCCTCAATTTGCATTTAAAATAATCTACTCTGGGGGCTTCCCTGGTGGCGCAGTGGTTGAGAATCTGCCTGCCAATGCAGGGGACACGGGTTCGAGCCCTGGTCTGGGAAGATCCCACATGCCGCGGAGCAACTGGGCCCGTGAGCCACAGCTACTGAGCCTGCGCGTCTGGAGCCTGTGCTCCGCAACAAGAGAGGCCCCAACAGTGAGAGGCCCGCGCACCGTGATGAAGAGTGGCCCCCGCTTGCCACAACTAGAGAAAGCCCTCGCACAGAAACGAAGACCCAACACAGCCCAAAATAAATAAAGTAATTAATTAATTTAAAAAAAAAATTTCCTCATTCTGACTTCTTCCAACTCTGCTTTAAAAAAAAAAAAAAAAAAAAAATAATCTACTCTGAACCACAATCCCAAATAACTAATCAAGATCTATCAAACACCGATTACGGTCAAATACTGATCACTGAAGGAGACTCAGAGTAATGATAACAACAACAGTGGACATTTAAGGAAACTGGGGCACAAGGTCGCGCTTGTTCAAGCGATGAAGGTAGACCACAATCCAGGCAGTGTGGCTCTTAAGTGCTAGTCCCAACTGACCTCACAGAATGAAATAAATAAGTAAACCTCCTGCATTCAAGGAACTCCTGAGTTTGCTGGCACGTAATATTAACCTCCAACAGAACATTCCACACATTTTTAGTGGATTCTCTAAGAAAGATTTTACAACCTTTCTTTCAAGACCATGGAAGATTTTATTTTATCCTTAAAGCTGAAATGCCTTTTTCAAAAGACAAGTCTGTGGCTGGTGCTACATAAAATGTCATTAGTTACTTCAGCATGTGGTTTTCTTACCTTTCTGCTACTGAGAAACTTCTTAATGTGTAAGAGTGCGCTCAAATAGTACACACAGACTGACAAGGGGCAGTCTGGCCTGGCCATCTCCACACTGACTGTCACTAACACCCTACTTCTTCTCAGGTTACTGAGACTCCTACTGGGTAGGAGGGTTCCCCACCTGTCTCAGGACCTAGAACTGGACCTTCAAGTCTGGCTCCCCACCTTATCTATCAGGGTCATCTGAAGAGTCTCTTTAAAAAAGCAGACACCCACCCACCCATACTTTTGAACATCACAATGAGACCTTGGAATTTCCATTTTGATAAGTGAGGTAGACTGTGCACTCTGAAATTTGGACTAGAGACTAAGACTAAAAACTCTATCATCAGTGCTTCCAGCATATGAAAAGCAACACCTTTTAACAAAAAGCTGCCTTAATCTATAAAATGATCTGCTGAAGCAGCACCATTCTGGTTCTTTCAGAGAGAACTGTGTTAATTATTACCCATATCATGAGCAGCTTTCAGGGCTAACTCCCTAGAAATGTTTCTGGTAAAACAGTCCAAAAATATATGTCATTATCATTTAATCAAGAGTTCTACACAGTAAATACATGAATAGCGAAGAAAATAACAGAAAGAGGCCAAATTTTTTTTCTCTATTTGGTAAAAAAATAATTCTAGAATTTAAAGAAAAATTTTATAAAGATTAATTAATGCCCTCCAGTCCTCCTTAGTGATAAACAGAGAATCCTTTACCAGAAGATTTCTTTAAAACCACCTAATTCACTTTGGCTTCATTAATAATTAAACCTTCTATTTGATCCTCACCACTCTTTGAGGCAAACAAGTATAATCCCCATTCAACAAAAATGGAAATTGGCACTCACACACATTAAATCACTTGCTCAAGGTGACAGGTCCGGCCACAGGCAGTATGTACTTAATCATTATTAAACTTATTTTTAAATCATACAAGATTTCCTCTGCTTTTAAAAAAGTCTATAAATTTTTATCAGAAAGTTCTTCTAAACATCTAACTAAAATCCCATCAGATATAGTTTAGGAACCATACCTTTTGTGGATCTAAAGAACTGCTGCTCATCATATCTCATATTCAATCACTTCATGTACCTCGGAAACAATAAATCCTCCTTCCCCTCTTCTTTTAAAGGAAAGGACAGCAACACTTCAACTTAGCCTGTGACAGACGATGGTTGCCGAAGATGACCACATTTCTCATCCCATGCTCTTCTTCTAATTCAACTTTTAACATACCTCCCGGGCTTCCCTGGTGGTGCAGTGGTTGAGAATCCTCCTGCCAACGCAGGGGACATGGGTTCGGGCCCTGGTCCGGGAAGATCCCACATGCTGTAGAACAACCAAGCCCGTGCGCCACAACTACTGAGCCTGCACTCTAGAGCCCACGAGCCATATCTACTGAAGCCTGCATGCCTAGAGCCCGTGCTCCGCAACGAAAGAAGCCACCACAATGAGAAGCCCGCACACCGCAACAAAGAGTAGCTCCAGCTCACCACAACTAGAGAAAGCCTGCACGCAGCAATGAAGATCCAACACAGTCAAAAATAAATTAAAAAAATTCCTCCCAAGGAGAGCTGGGATCTGGGGAGGCCTGTGACTAAAGCCTAAGTGACTCTACGTGACTTCTGATGTTAAGTCATCAGAGGAGATACAGCTTCCTTGGAACTCACTCTTTGAACCCCAGCCGCCATGCTGTTAGGAAGCCCAAGCAGATGCAAAGAGGCCATAAGTAGGTGTTCTAGCCTATAACTTAGCTGAGGTCCCAGCTAACAGCCTACATCAAACACCAGGCATGTAAGTGAGCAAGCCTTCAACTGATTCCAGTGCTGAGCCATTGACTCAGTCCTGGATCCGAGTCTTCCAAGCTGAGACACAGGACACCACGCAGTAGATAAACTCTGTCCATCATGCCTTTTCCCAACTTGATCACAACATTTGTGAGCAGAATGCCACCAACTTTCGGCTGGTATATTATGCAGCAACAGTAAACAAAACTCTCTTAATTCAGAACACAAGCAAGAAATGAAAAGGAGACAAAGAATAAGAAAGTTTTTTTCTGAAGGCTCAAAATAAATATCCCCAGTTCTGTGCTCTGAAGATTACTCACTTTACTGATAAGAGTCTGTCAGATTCTCACACAGATCTTACTAAAAGTGCATGTAAAATAAGAGGAATTAGAAACATACTATATAATATTTTCTATCTTCAACCTAAGCACGTCTCTTTAGAATGCCTTTTCTCCTCTCTGATGAAATCTCCATGAGCCCTTGAGGCTCAAATCAAACAGTACAGCAGCTTTCCTCATCTCACAAAATGAACTGTTTGCTTCTATAAAATGTCTGGCCAGCCCTTCTAATACAATTTTCTACCCTAAAGCATATATTGTACTGTAATTACTTGTCCACATGTCTCTTTCCTTCCCTAAACTGTGAGACCTTACAGGATAGGGCCTATTTCTTTTTTAACCTTTGTGTTCCCAACTCCAAACCCACGGCAGGTAAAGTGCAGAAAATCAGTAAGGAGAAAATGGACTTTATTTAAATCAAAAAAAATTTTTTAAACATACACACAGATACACAAAAAGTAACATCCAGTGAACAGACAGAAAAAGGCAAGTCTAGTAGTTAAGCTAGAGCTTGGTAGTGAGGGGTCTATGGTTTACAGTGACTTAGTGGCGAGACAAACAGATCATTACCTTAAATGATCTCATGGACACTGAGCGAATTTTAGCCCAAGTCAGTTTAGTAAATAAGGAAATACTATGCATTTTTAAAGTATCTTCTCCTAAATGGCTAATGTTAAATTTTGAGGTGCTCAAAGGAATAAAAACCAGAACCAGAAAAATTAGATACACGAGACCTCATGTGCTGAATGTTTTGTATAGCCACTCTTTTACAGTAATACGACTTTCCTTATATTATTTTTGCCCACTCCCACCCCTTACCCCGGCCACCTACCCTTAATGTCCCTGTTTGGTTACTTTTCAGAACTCCGAAGTACCTTCCTCCCAGTTGACCCAAACTGCTACCATATCTGTTTGGGACACAGCACAGAGCCACTGAGAAACAACCACAGTACTGTCTGTCCAACCCTCTCCAACAGGCCAATGTTTTTTTTTCCTTTTGTTTTTAATTTAGTTTGGTTTATTCTAATAAGCTCTTCAAGCACCTTCTGCAAGCTTGAGCAAAGACATTCATGAACATATTTCTTTTAAACCACACTAATGTATTATTTACCTTTTTTATCAACTGAACGACAGTTGATTTACAATGTTTCCACCACCAACACTGGTTTAAAAAAAAAAGCAGTACAATACTCATAAAATGGCAAGAACAAGGAGGATATCCCTTAGTAAGTCTGTAAGACATTTCAGAAAAGTTTTACAAAAAACGAAAAATCAGAAAACGGGACTTCTGAGTCATTTAAATTCTAGTCCCCTCAAAACTGCCCTGATTTGCTAATTAAAAAGGCCTATGTACAGTCCCACTTTTCTTCCCATTGTTGACATCTCTCATGTGTCTCCTAAGCTGCCACACTCCAAAAAACCCCAGGAAACTATTGTCTCTATAATGTTACTCCACAGAAGTATTTGATATAAAAGCTTTCTATTTAGCCAAGGGTGCTATGAAATGAATGTCTCAATCTCAAGCCCCCTCCTGTTCCTAAAACAGAAACCTACTACTTGCTAGGAGGAAAAAAGTCCTCAAACTCTCTGACTGTAAGCGTTCTCATAGGCGGGCGTTACCTCTGTGCTTGCACCTCTCACGGCGTTACTTTTATGAATCTCCTTGTGATGCGTTTGTAGAAAGTATGTCTAGGCCCCAACCTACAGAGACTTCAGAAGGGGCAATGCCGAGGAAACAGCCTAAGATGCTACTATCTCAAGCAGTAAGTTCTCAACAGTTATGCTCTTCTTTAGCCCCAATCAAATCCATTAACATATTTAACAATTTAATTTCTTAGCACTTCTGGAGAAACTGAAGTCTAAAAACTGAAAAGGCTGGTTGCACAACAATGTGAATGCACTTAACATTATTGAACTGTATACTTAAAAATGGGTAAGATAGTAAATTTTATATGAATTTTATCACAATTAAAATTTTTCATTAAAAAAAATAAACTTTTAAAAAAGCCAACATCTAAAGAACCACAAAACCAACCAACAAAAACCAGGGGAATTACTGAGTATTAACAGAGACTACAGAACCAAATGCAATGGAGGAGCTTGATTAGATCCTGGTCTGAAACCCACAGCTGTTAACAGTTTGGAGGTAACAGGGAAAATTGAAAGAAGACAGTTGATACCTGATGATATTTTCTTAGGTTTAAAACAAAGTTTTATTAGGTTTAATAGTTGTACTGTATGCTATTACCTAAGTAATGCCTTTATTTTACAGCGACGTGCTTTATGAATAAAGGGTCATCTGTAACTTACTTCCAAATAGTTCACGCCACACACACACATACACACACACACAGAGCGGGGAAAGAGGGGGAAAGAAAAAGCACACACAACACTGAAATAGCTGTTACTTAACCACTTGTTCTACCACATTATGGAAGTATCATAGGAGCTAAGAAAAAGAGACATAAGACACTGCCCATCCCAAAGCCCCGCCTTGCTTTTCCACGGGGGGTTGTATACCGTTTCTACTACTTAATATATAATTGGTTGATGAAAGAATCTGAACAGATGACAGATCACGTTCTGACTTATTCTGCAAATGAAATGACCCCACAAAGTAAAAAAATTACTGTTTAAATAGAGATTTGGGAAGAAAGTTGAGAATTACTTTTCCAGGTCTTGTCACAAGTATATATTAATGTGTGGCCTGTAGGGGCTTCGTTCTTTTGATAGTTGTAGAATTTCATTACTTATCTATTGAGACATCAACCCTTCAAGTGATGCTTTCATTCTCTTTTTGATCACTTCTTCAATGGAAGTATTTAAGTGCCGACCCTACACTTTGCATTTGGTTTTGTTTTATTACCTTTCCAGAACTACTGAATTTCCCCAATGTTTTCTTTACCTTTTTTCTCCTCTTTCCCCTATAAACTGAGGTTATTAATCCCTCTTCCCATTACAGTGTCAAAATATTCTGCAGGGGAAAAGTTAGTAAGTCTGGGTGCAGAAAATGTTCAGTTTTACTGAGGCAACAACACCAAAAATGTAAGTCTTTATTGTTTCTGATTCAAAGGTAAGCGGACTTCCTTCTTGTTCTACAGAAAATTTTTTTGTAAAATCTGTAATCAATGTAATAAGCAACTGAATAATAACCTCTGGATATTATTGTATTCCATCTCTCTTTTTGTTTTGATTGTACACTTTGCTGTTAACTGAGATCAATAATATAAACCCCCAGCGAATTGAGTTTTATATAAAAGAACTGCTTCTTAAATTTTAGACTAACTCATTAGTTTTCTCTAGGCAAATCAAAGAGCATGAGCTTGCGTGGTCAACACATGTTCACAGCAGGACAGGAAGAAGAGACTGACAGGTACAAAGGCTCATGCAAAGAGCAGAAATGGGGGAAACGGCTTTGTGGCAGACCCATCTAGTAAGCGTCTGGGAATGTCATTCTGTAGTGAGTGGGGGGACTTATATTATCATAAAAGGGATATTTTGGAAAGATCAGTCTATTTATTGACTTACAGTACAAAAGGAGAATTTAAGTCAGCCCAAACTACAGTTTAAAAAGGAAAGACTTTAAGTTGCTCTGGATACTATTTGGAAGGAGAGGGAAAATGAATGAAAAAATACATATATGTGGCCTTCCCTGGTGGCACAGTGGTTAAGAATCTGCCTGCCAATGCAGGGGACATGGGTTCGAGCCCTGAACCAGGAAGATCCCTCACGCCGCGGAGCAGCTAACCCCATGTGCCACAACTACTGAGCCTGTGCTCTAGAGCCCGCGAGCCACAACTACTGAGCTCGCGTGCCACAGCTACTGAAGCCCGAGTGCCTACAGCCCATGCTCTGCAACAAGAGAAGCCACCACAGTGAGAAGCCCACGCACCTCAGTGAAGACCCAATGCAGCCAAAGATAAATAAATAAAATTTATTTTTTAAAATACATATGTGTATACATATATACACACATAGACTCCATCCTTACTATTTCCCCCAATTTTAGCAAACCCATAAGAAAACAGGTACCATTCCCTGTTGTACCTGTATCATTCACACAATAAGCCAGTGCATGTTATCATTTTAAGCATATTTATAGAACACAACAGAAATTTTAATGCCAGATTTGTCAGAGAATTTTATTTGATGGTTTTTCTCCTTGATGCTAGACTCCAAACAATGTGTACCAAAACTTGTAATGTGTTTACTAACATGTTATGGCCCTCCGTTTATTCATTTAAACCTTCCCCAAAAAGTCTGTGTAAGTTGCCTATTCCACTTAAAGTAACAAGTACTGTAAGTTGACTACCTGGTTTGATCAAGCTGATAAACTAATATAATAGTCCATCCTTAAAAATCTTTCAAGCTGCAAGGGCATGTATTTGCTACTCTGGATTTACTCTATATATACCTTCACTAATTTACAGATTTCAAGTAAGGCTACTCTTCTGCATTGATATTTTCCATCTGCGTGGTCCTAACCTCTTTAGCCTGGACTCAGTGCAGCAACTCCTCTATGGGCCGCCCCCAGTTTCTTTCTGAACGCCTTTCCTTTTCTTTTTCCTCATTATACACTCAATCCCTTTCTCCAAGAGAGTAAACATCTATGAACCGTTGAGGCAAGCCCAGAAAACCTGGGATGAGGCTGCTAGAGACACGTGAACCTCACTGGGAAATTTCTTGAGTAGGGAATGAAGAGGGCCTCCATAACCAGGAAACCCCTCTCTATCCCTTGGTGCAAAGGCACTGGCTTCCCTCACTCATCTGAGGGCCAGGCCAGGTGAAGACAAGGAGCTCAGCCTCTGAAAATCACAAGCCCCAGAAGGCCTTCCCTTGTCCTACCTGGTCTTTACCTGCCATTGGGTGGAGTAGTCCCCTCACTTCTCACCTGAAAAGGGGAAGAGAATCCCCCAGATGCTCAGTCTGGTGATACAGAGCACTGGGGTGGAAGGGCTGCGGGGCTCCGTGGTGCCTGAAGGGAGCGGGCCATAAGCACCACCGACCTGGTCCAGAATTAAGGATGCAGTTCATCAGGAGACTCTACACGTGGGAGCCGGCCAGCTCCTGGTGCGAGATCAGGATGCAGACAACTACCGTGAAGGAGAGCTTCCGGGGCCTCAATGTCCTGGCACCAGCTCCACCTACCACAGGCTCTCCCTTCTCTCCCCACCACAGGGTCCGGGCCTGGCTCCAGTGAGCACGAGAAGAGGCAGGGAGCAGCCGAGGCCCTCTCCTCCAGGGGTCCCAGCCGGCCCCACGGCCTGCACGGCACACAGGGCCAGGCCATATGTGCCCAGTGCAGCTCCATCCTGCCCCAGCCTTCACTCACCTCGAGCCAGCAAACCTGGGCTTCCCTCTGTCTCCTGACTCTCTTTTCTCCTGAATGCTTTTTCTCAAAGTGAGATATTTACTATCACGATGAGGTCATCAATGATTACGAGAATGCTGTGGTTACGACGTGAGTGCCCTTTACCCAGAGAAGGCAAACGCTCCAGTTTTGTTTTCTAACGTCCTTCAATGTCCAGGCATTCTGTTGACTTTTGTCGCTGTCAGTTGTCACTGTCAACATGTTCAGGACACAGTGAATATCATGTCATTTTCTTGTGTTATACTTAACAGCTTAAAGCCTTTAATTTATTAAAATTCTTAACTGTACACACCTCTTGTTTAAAATACAAGGTAGTACAGCATAAATAGATCTTTATATAACTTCCAGTCCCATCACTAGATTTTACTTATACTTACTATCTGTTTATTTAGAAAAGACTCTGGTGGTGCTAGAATACAATAAAATGACATTTCTTAATGGAATAAATATTTCTATACCACACTTTTACAGAAAAATCTTAAGGAATCAAGATATTCATACATCTTACTTATAACAGCAATAAGAACACGACACGAGTCTCAAAACAGAAATACAGAAATTGAAAACACAATACACTACCAGAAACTCCAAAGAGGTGGCCATTCCTAAGGCTTTAGGAATTGGTTAAAATTTTCACCCATCTTAAATCCCCTTAATATTTCCAACTTATAACCATTTTGACCACTTAAATCTAATGAACACTTTCAAGACATCTAACATGACAGAGTCTGTAACAATATCCTTAAACAGGGAAGAAACAGAATACAGCAAAGCTAGGGAACGTAATCCTCAATACTATTAGACAACAGAGGCTCAGTACCCCCGGTCGGCTGGACCACAACCTTGCGCAGCAACTAACTTCGAACAAATCAGCCAGTTACTGCGCCAGCCTGTTACGTGATCTGTCCTCAACCTAACGGCTTCCTTAACAAATAGCCAGCTTCTTCACCAAGTGCTGTGAGCAGAGCAAATCTGTTAGATAAAGAGGGAAACTGCAGATCATGATCAGACATGAAATACTTAACGAAAAACTAATGATAGTAACACACTCCCCCATAATCTTGATTGTGTTCCTTCACTGCCACCCATCTTCCATCCTCAACTTTGGGGGGCGGGAAACAACCCAGCAACAACAACGAGAAAGCCAGGGAAGAAGGATAAATGGAGGCAGAGGAAAGTCTACAAAGATTTATACCCAACTGAGGCAGCCCAAAGTTGCGCTATCACTTATCACTCCATCCTCACTTCGAAGGCCCGGTCTCCGAGCACAGCACACCAGACCCGATGTCCACGACAGGCCGCAGGCACAAGGCGGCAGGTACAGGACACAGAATCGCCTCCAGGACCCGCAGGCCCCCACTGCCCAGCTCCCTAACCATCACAACCAGCTTCTGTAATGCCAAGAAATGCTGTTATGTTAAATTGGTAGAAATTCATACACTTCTGACATTGAGATTTTTTTAGTCGGGAACTTCCATATTCCTTATTTAGGAATCAAAAATACCTGTGAAAGAATTCGCCACCTATGTTCCAACAATAACCAGAGGTGATTACCTAACAAACATATTTATGAAAAAAATCTATTTTTAAATATATGTATACAAGCACATTAAAAATGTATGTTCAAAAATGTGTTTTCCGGGGCTTCCCTGGTGGCGCAGTGGTTGAGAGTCCGCCTGCCGATGCAGGGGACACGGG
>NW_006773723.1:5138898-5146232 GCF_000442215.2 Lipotes vexillifer
AGCCTGTGCTCCGCAACGGGAGAGGCCACAACAGTGAGAGGCCCGCATACCGCAAAAAAAAAAAAAAAAAAAATGTGTTTTCCAAGTAACTAAATTTCCCATTTAGTTTGACTCTAGAAATGACTCAAGTAAAGCTATAGGTTCCTCTAAAATATGCAATTCAATGTTCAATTTACATTTTGACAATAACTGAAAAGCTTTTCATTATTAAGCATATTAACAAGAGAATTAGAAATGTTAAGCTAAATTAATATTAAATATTCCTACAAATGCTACTGTACCACCGAAGGTAAGGAAAGTCATTTCATCTTTGATTCCTGAGCTGATTTTATAAGTGGGAACCATCTGCCAGAAAAGACCATCCTCATTTAGATGGGTGCTTCCAGGGACAGAAATCAGTCAGCAACAACAGGAACTCCCAGAACCCCCTCACACCCTGCAAGCCTTGGAAGATGTGGGATCACATTTCCTGTGGACCCACTAAATGAATAATAGAAAATACCATGCCTTATATTTTCATCTCTGACAACAGGGCTTCAGACCCGGCAGCTGGAACACTAAAAGCAGTGCATTGCTGATCCCCACACGTGCACAGGTGACAGAGTTCCCTGAAAGCTCTCCCCGCTCCCTGCAAACAATTGAGCAGACAGAAGAATTCCACAAATAGCAGAGCAGAAGTCAGATGACTGAATATATTACCAGCCTCCTTTGGGGACTACAATATCTCAACACCGAGTCACCCATGCTACACGGGTTGCAAAAAACCCTGCAAAACATACATCACACAATTACCACCTAACGGTTAAACGTGCTAGAATTAAATATACATTAAAGGAACAAGAAGCCGAATATCTATACCAGTGCTTCATTGGTCCTAAACCTCTATCTAGAGGGCTGTCTCCAGCTCTTTTCTACCTCTCACCCACAATGGAGTTTTCTCAAGCTTATTTTCTGAGTTTCTGATTGTGAGAAACAATAGGCAACTTGAATGTGCTTTTTCAAAATACACTCCTACCCCTTTTTCCTTTCCCTTTCCCTAGTGGAGAATGATGGATCTGTGTTATCTCCACAAAGCACTGGATGGGACACATCCACATGAGGCTGCGAGGAAGTGCGGCCAACCGACCATCTAACAAGAACACAAGTTAAGAAGGCAGGGCTAAGGGGCAACGCTGGCCTGGATGCAAATTACTCTCCAGCACTCGGGCTGTGTGACCTTTGGCAAGTTATGTGACAGCTCTGCGCCCCCACTTCCTGAACTGAGAAAGAGGAATGACAACAAGAGCGCCTCCCTCACTGTCTTACAGTGAGAACCAGACAGGAGTGTATAGCAAGGGCACCTTATTAGCAGGGCCCCAGGTTTTGAGTGAGCACTCAGTAAAGGTTACCTGTTTTGACTTCATCCATTACCATTCTTACTTTTTGAAAATTAAAAGACAAGAAAGAATCCTGCAATTTAGGAACTGTTAAATTCTAGGCCGATGACTAAAAAATCTGGAGACTGCTTACAGATCTTAAGATAAGTGTCGACAGGCTTGCCTTGAGGCAAGGGTTTGGGAGACACAGGCGTACAGAATTTGCAGGACTGGATCTATTCAAACCTATTCATCCTTTTTACAAACCAAACAACCAGACTGAGAGCCTTCTAACGACCTGCAAACATTTGCTTTATCAGATTCCAACCAGGAAGACGTTCTCAGACTCACCATTCCCTCTGATATTTATGATTTGTTTCCCCACCCATTGGTCAAGGTTAATTTTTTCCCTGAAGTTTTGCTCAGAGGCACGACTTAATCCCCTTTGGTCTTCATCTCCTCCTGGAAAATGAAGGTAACCTCTACTTCACAGGATTGTGGCAAGAATGAAGGAATGGAGCACGCCTCAAAAAGCCCCTAATAGGTTGTTGGCACTCAGTGACAGCTGCTCTTATCATTTCAGTTGTTCTATTGCTGCTCTCCCAATACAGACATTTTAGTCAAGAGCCAGAATGAGTTACGTCTAGAAAAATTGACAACCACAGCAGAATACCTGTGAAAGGCTGTGCAAGGGAGTTTTCCATCCTTTAGAAACCTTCAGTGGTAAGGCCCAGGGTATGTTAGCCTTAAAAGCAGCAACAAGGCTCAGACAATCCATAGAAATCAGAGGTCACTGACTGCCCTGTCACCTTCACCCAACTATAGGTTGCTACCCAGACCACACATTACATGATTTCAGGGGAAATAAAAACAAAACTAATGATAAATATTCATACCTTCATTAAACGAAATCTATTTAATCATAAGCTAATCAGTCAAGGGAACATTTAACAACCTTTCTGTTATAAACATTACAATCCTATTTTCAGGGGGGAAAAAAACCCAAACCCAAATCAAAGCAGAATTATCTAGCTTATATAATTAAAATTAACACATTAAAAGAAAAGATCTTTAGTATGAAAGCAAATTTAAAATTAAGGTGAACACATCCCTTTCCACCCTTCCCCCACCAAAAAAAATCATCACCCACTGTGTGTTCCCCCTTTAATCACAGGTTTGCAATGGATGGTTTATACTATAAAAGTAAACTGCCAAAGCTGAGACACTCAAAACTCAACAAATAACTGAACAAATGAAACAATGGTTAAATGAGGCAAGGATGCAAAAACAAGATCTAAAAAGCCCAAAATGAGAGTTAACCTGGCCATGGGGAACTCCATCAGGAACTCTTAACAGTTCACAATTGGCTGCCTAAAAAAACATAAATTCTGGGCTTCCCTGGTGGCGCAGTGGATGAGAGTCCACCTGCCGATGCAGGGGACACGGGTTCGTGCCCCGGTCCGGGAGGATCCCACATGCCGCGGAGCGGCTGGGCCCGTGAGCCATGGCCACTGAGCCTGCGCGTCCGGAGCCTGTGCTCCGCAGTGGGAGAGGCCGCAACAGTGAGAGGCCCGCGTACAAAAAAAAAAAAAAGAAAAAAAAAAACATAAATTCTGACAGAATTAACATGCTAACTTCAATTCTCCATGCATCTACCAATTGACACCCAAAGTAAAAACTGTTTTTTCTTTCAGAACCTTTAAGTATTAATAACTATTTAATTACTGCTAATAATGTCTACCTATAAGTAGCTCTCCTCTCTTACTTTCTTAAAATTAAGATTCTATGTCCCAAACCCTGAAAAGCAGGTAAGTCAAACACTGCCATAGGTTCCCTGCTCATTTAATTCTTCTCTAGAAATTTCCTACTAGAGAAACAACTGAAAAGTGTCCTAGAGTCAATGTTTCCACAATTGCATTATATCATAGCCACTGGAAGCCAGAAATGTGGTCACTGATGAACACTTCATAGAATAAACACATAAAAGCTTTACCTTAATAGCCAGGAGTATTATGATTTAACTGCAGACCATGTAGTCGTTTAATTTTAGATACCTTCATAGCACAACCTTTAAGATTTCCACTTTTTCATAATCACCCTCGCCTCAGTTTTGTAACAGCTAGGAAAACTACATACGTTTCTAAAATATCCACAAAAGTCACATTCTCACCTCTATTTCAAAATTAGTATCTAGAATCCATAAAGTATGTGTTTTCTTTATGCTGTCTGAATTGAGGGCCTGTGACACTAAAACCGTATTGTACGGCTTTTCCAGACATTACTTTCAACAGACTTTAAAAAGTAATATGACATAATATTCTTTCTACAGTTAACAATTCATAAACCCTTCTACAAGCCTGTAAAAAACAAAAAAGGAAATAAACACAAATGCCAAAATCTTTTTTGTTTAGAAAACAAGGGATAGAGGTAAAATTAGCCTGCAATACGAAAGTGTATAAAAAACTGAGTTTGGCGTTTGTTCTGTTTCCCTTAAATAGTTTTCGTTATTAGTATGTAAACATAGTCTGATTATTTCATTGGGTGAAAGATCCTGATTCGCCGCTCATTTTATGATTTACTGCAATAAAAGACCAACACCTTAAAGCAACTGACTTATTTTCTTCCTCCTACTCTCTTAATTTAAAATTGATAGAGCATATAATAACATAAATTACCAAACAAAACTATAAACACAAAACATTGAAAAGCTAACAATTTCTTAAATAGTTTTGCTATAAAAATAGTGAAGCATTAATTATGCATTTAAATAATTTCAATCATGACATAATAATGGTCAAAATATCAAATAACGACACACTGTGCATTTCAGAAAACTAATCTTCTAGAAAAATTGTTTAAAGAGCCCCCCCTTTGTTTTGGTACCCAACATCCTAATGACTGCTTAAAAGCATCCCTTTTAAACTCAATTCAATACAAACAATTTTTCCTAAGAAATCCAAGCTGTCAACTTATGGGTCACATTTCAACCTGATATGATTTGAAACAGCTAAGGTACTGAATCCTTAAATATAGGGTGTGTAACGAAAGCACTGTCCATAGGTCCTTGCTTCTGAGGCTTGCAAAGCTTTAATAAGATACAACTAAAGATAAAGCCAACCAAGGAGCACTGCCCCTTTATGCGCTCACACAGCAGCCTAAGTTCCCCTCTGATCTTTACACTTTAGGTTTCTAGTAAAATGCGCCTCTAACACTGAGCAAAGGTCATGTAAAATATATCTAACCAATGAAGGGTTAAAATCAGAGCTAAACTATCTAAAAAATATTAAGTTCATAATTGGTAAGCTCTTTTCTAACCTCTGCTTCAGTATCCTGACATCTAAAACTCCTCTGTTAAGACTGAAATTCCCTCGAGGAAGAAGGCTCAGATCCAGTCTGAGAGCACACAATGGAATCACAGCTGACGATGCACATCTTTTTCTAGATGTCTCCATATGCTTGAGAGGTTTTTTTCCCCTAGCAGGCATTAGGGGACTTGCTACTCACTGTCACCAAGAATCTGAGAACATTCTCAAGGATTACTGTAGAGGAGTAAAATAATGTGTTGCTCTTGAGCAAAACACACACATGTCAGAGTGGCCTTCAGTAGCTAAATTAACTAATGACGCGGCGGTTTTGAATGTTGTCAAATTTTGAACGTTGTTTAATTTATAATACTCCCTACTTCTAGCAGCTAAATGTTTGTTTTATCTTCACAGTTTTTACTATTTTATCACTAAAATAACACCTCAAGGGCTACAGCAAAATGCAATTAATTTTTGTCTATATGAACAATTATACTGGATTGGGAATTCATGGTAAACACTGTTCCCTAAAACTACATAGACCCCTCAATTCTTTCTTAGTAACCCAGTATTATTAAAAGCTCAAGAAACCAGTATACATAAGTATCATGCACATAAAATGCCTCAAAAAACAAAACAAATCCCTCCCAAGATTAAGTTCATGGGATACTCATCACAAAATGAACAGATGTATTCTCAAGCTAATACTATTCATTCTTTGAACTCCCAAAGATTCTACAAATTCCAGTTGGAAAAAAGAGCCTTGCTGCTGTCAATGTGCACTAACCTCCCCAACAAAGAACAGGAGCACGCACACACACACACACACACACACACACACGCACGCACGTGCACACACACACACACACACACACACATACACACACACAGAGCATCGCAGCAGCAGCAGCTGCTGTCTTTTTAAAACACTGCTATTCCTGCAGAGCAACCTGTGATCCTTACAGAGAACCGAAGACCTATCCTCCCTATTCTGAAAAGTCAAGAGTTGAGGAAGTCACTAGACTGTAGCCAACAAACAGTGTAAAATAACCAAAGATGTCTCCTAACCTTGCAAAAACCAAAAAAGTACCCACACACTGTACCATTCAGCAGTGTTTAAGCAAACTAAAATAATTTATTTTTAAGAATCTTTTGTGTGGGAGTAATCTGACAAACTACATTTTACTCACTTTCTTTCTGTAGACAAATATTCTTTGACCAGCTTGTTCCTTAAATACCAACGCTTTAGGTTTCAAACAGTGATGCTTTGGTTCCTAACTTCATTTTGTTTACTTAAGAGCAAAAAAACAGAAAACAAAAAATGCATACCATAAACCACAACTTTGTTAAATGTCATCCCAAACACCGAACTTCCAAGTGTACTTTGGAAACTGGCGCTCTAGTTAATCAAGGAACCAGTGAAGCCATTACAAACAATGATGCTTTACACTCCCAATAATCAACTGACGTGAGTTTTTCCTGATGCCTTCGTTTTCAGAGAACCCTTTCAAATTTCATTGTCCCCACGCTGAAGTAGCTGAGTGAAACTGAGATAGAGATAAAACAGATAACTCCTATGATCCTCAGCACGTAAACCGAGAGCTGAGGTCCAGAACGCGATCACTACAATATATGCCATTTTAGAAACGGGCCTCGGACAGTTACTGCCACATCTTAAGCGCCTTTTAGACTTCGTCGTGTCTAAGACAACGTCTCTGGTGGTACCAGAGATACACAGTATCTCGTGCAAACCACGTTGCCTCGCCCTGTCAGAGCCCCCGTAAGTGACGCTACCCCACAGACCTAGGAGCGGGTGACCAGGGATGTGCAAGAGTGGAGAGCTCTTGGCGTCTCCATGACTCCCCCGCCCCGCGCGCAACTCCTCTCTAACTGGTCCGGAAGAAGCCCCGCCCCCTCCCTTCCTCCAGCCCCCGCGATTGGCTTACCGACACCCGGCAGGTCAGTTCCCTGCCTTCGATTGGCTCACTGTCCCATCACTCACACGCAGCGAGATTCGGGTCGGTGGGAGGGGAAGGCGTTGGAGGAGGTGGAGTGGGAGTGGGATTAGAGGACGAGGTGGCGGAGGAAGGCGTTCAGGCTCGGTCCCCGGTTTAGGAAAGTTTCCCCTACCAGTGACAGACCCGGACGGCGCTAGGCCCGGTCCAGCTCCGGGCCGGTGCAGGGCGCTCGGATCCCCGATTCCCGCCCCTCGGTCCTGCAGGCCCCGGAAACCACTAGGGGGAGGGGGAAGAGGGAGGGACCAGTTAACCAGGGACCGACCCACCCCCGATCTCAGAAGAGGCGCCTCCGGGACTCCCCGGAGGGGCGGGGGGCGGGGAGCTCCTGCGCGCAGCGAAGACCCTGACCCCCTCCCCCAGCAGCCCCCGGAGGCCCGAGAGAGAAGTGTCCCCGGGCCAGGGGCGTGACCGTCGCGAGCCGGCCGGGAGGGCCCCTCCCGCTTCCCGCCTGGGGGCCCTGAGGGCCTGTCCCTTCAGGGGCGGGGAGATGGGGGAGAGAAAAGGGGGCGCTGGCGAGCCAACCCGGAACCTCCCGGACCGCCTCCCGCCCCCAGCCCCGGCCCCTGCGCGCCTCCTGCACACACGCCCGCACCCAGAAAGTTAAGTCAGGGGCGAGCCGGGCTCGGCGCCGCCGCGGCCCGGCCCCCGGCTCCCCGCCC
>NW_006773723.1:5146386-5147176 GCF_000442215.2 Lipotes vexillifer
CCCCGCTCCTTCCCGTCCGCCCGCGGCGCGCGGCGCCCCTCGCCCCCAACCCCCGGCGCTGACACGGGCCCGGCCCGGCTGCCGGGCCGCGGATCCCCTCCTCCCGGCGTCTCACCCAGCTGGCCGCCCCTGACACGGCGCTTCACCTTCACACACCCCCCGAGCACTTCCCAAGTCCTGCCTCCCCTCGCCCGGCTCCCACCCTGCGCAGCAGTCGCTCCGCGTTTCCATGAAAGAATGCACCTTCGGCTTCACCTTTCCGTCCCTGCCTTGCGTCCCCGGAGGGCGCAGGAGACGCGCTCCTCGCCGATCCGCACCAGGCAGGGCGGCGGGCGTATCGCTCCTCGGGCGGGGGCCGCGCCCGCGCCCCCGGCCTCCCCGCCGCGCCTCGGCTTTCACCTCTCGCCGGCGCCGCGGGCTGCAGCCTCCGCCCGCCTCGCGCTCCGGGACTCGTCTCCCGAGCTCTGGCAAAGCACTGGAGCGCCTCCTTTCTCTCCCAGGGACTCCGCGTCTCCCTGCCGCTTCCCGCCCTCCCCACCCCCCAAGCCCCAACTCCCCAGCCTCGCGGCGCCTCCGGGATGCAACTCGCGTTTTTCGCGCACCGGGGCAGCGGTCGCTGCACACAAAACAGCCCTCTCGGCGGCGCGCGGCTCTGCCCGGCTCGGCGCAGGAAGGGCAGACGCGGCCGGGGGTGGGGACGCGGCGCCCCCCGCCCGCCGCCCGCCGCCCGCCTGCCCTCGCGGCCCCCAGGGAAGGCGCGGTTACCGGCTCGGGGCGGGCCCGCCGTCAG
>NW_006773723.1:5147198-5172251 GCF_000442215.2 Lipotes vexillifer
GGTCGGTCACGCCGTCAGGTGCCGGCTGCCGTCGGCGCTGACCTTCGCCGCCGAAGCTGTGGCTGAGACTGCGGCCGCCATGTTCCCGTGTTAATAACTGCTGCCTGGTTGTTTATTTCAATGGAGATCCTCCCCCAACTCCCTCCTCCTCCTCCTCCTCCTCCTCCTCCGCGTCTCCGCACTTGCCGAGAGAGACACAGACCGCGCAGAGCTCGCGATTAGGGGAGGGGGCTCGGGAGCCAGGCAGTCCCTACCCCCTCCTCCCTGGCCGTGGCCGCAGCCAAGTCCTGTCACTGGGGAAAGGACGGAGCGGAAACTTGCGTCCCGCGCCCCCGGGGAGGGGGCAAAGGTGGACGGAGGGTTCTCCGGGGAGCAGACCCTGGCCGCGGGGTCCGCAGCATCTCCGTCGGCGGAGTCCTCTAAGAAGGCGACCTGGGGAGAGGTGAAGAGTGAGGAGGGAAAGGAGAGGGGACAAAATGGGTGACTGTGGTAGAGGGAGGATGACCTATGGGTGACTGGAAGTGAAGGGAGAGTAAACAGATGACTCCATGGGAGGGCAAAGAGCAGTGTCAAAAAGAACGAGTGGATGGGACAGGCCGGGGCTGCAGCGTGGAGGCAGTGAGATCTTGGGGCTGCAGACGGCGAGGCAGATGCCCCCGCACGAAGATCGGAGAGAGCCCAGTGCCAGGTTCGCCCCGGGAGGAACCTCCCGCCCGCACTCCGCCCGGGCCCCTCGGCCAGCAGCCTGCACCCCTAAGGCGCACCTCGCACGCCCGTGTCTGCTGCTGCGCCCTGGAGGCGCCCGTCGTCCATCAATTCAACCTCGGCCCTTAAGACGATAGGCTTCTCCAGTTGCAGCCGCATCTGAAGAGGGGATGGAGTGGCGCGACCGTGCGAGGCGAGCTTAAAAGGGTGCCACCCAGCAATTGCATGATAAAGCAAAAGGACACACAGTGTAAAGCCCGACCTGGTTGAGCATTCTTGTCACGACATGAGTCACAAAAGTTTTTTAGTGGAAAGTCCACTTTCTAGACAGAAAGTGATGTTGGGGGATGCAGGGGAGTTGCACTGAAAATTAGAAGAGAAGCCTCATAAAGGTTACTTGGATAGACAAAGTGATGTTGGGGGGATGCAGGAGAGTTGCACTGAAAATTAGAAGAGAAGCCTCATAAAGGTTACTTGGATCAGTTTTATGCTTTGGAAAAGCAAGTTCTTCACAACCCAGGTACATTTCGTCCGAAGAAATGAGCAACATTTGTTCAACAAATTTCCTTATTTTTAGTCTTAAAATGAGAAAGGTCACTTGCCAAAGACAATAAAAGTGTTTACTGAACACTTACTATGTGTCTGGCACTGTGCTAAGTGATTTATACATTTTGATTATTAAGCCTTACAAAGTAATTACCATTTTTAGCCTTCACAAAAAAATGAAGCTTTAAGAAGTAATTTGCCTAGGGTCATACAGCTGGGAAGCTGGAGAAGATGTGAGCCCAGTTCTGGCAGACTCCAGAGCCCACACTTTTAATGGTGTCTTCAACCTCAAATTTGTGGGAGTAACACCAATTTTCTTTCAGGAAAGAAAAAAAAAAAAACGTGTGTATGCGTGACTATGGATAGAAAATGTTTGGAAGGCTATAACAAATTGTTAGCACTGGGGAGTATGAGTGGATGTGTAATGGGGTAGTACTTCCACTTTTATTTTGTACACTATAGTGTTGAAATGTTTGCATTCACCATGTATTAATTTAATAAATTTTTGTAGATTATTTTAATTACATGGCATAACAGAATAAGGTTTCCTGAAAACCCAAAGCTCTCCAAAAAACTGGGGAAGAAATGGGAAATGGAGGGTTTTTAAATGACCTGTTTTCTTCCACAAATCCTCATCCATAGTATTCCTACAATGAGGTAGCAGTCGCCTGAGGTCTGTCACATTGCTGGACTCCAATTTCCTTTCCTGTCATCACCCCCAACTCTGAGTTGTGAAAAAGAAAAGATTCTCCTTCTGGCTTTCTACTCCTCTTTTGGCAGGAGTCCAGAGTTCATCAATACTCTGCAACAGTAGATTTCACACCTTCAAAAACCACCCATGATATCTGTGCAAATTAATGACTCCCATTGCATTTCCATGTTACTCCATAAAACTTACTCAAGATACATGACTGTGTCTATAAAAATAAAACAAACAAAAAAATCTGACAGCTTAGCATAATGAGTTGCCTCCAGCTGCTAATTGGTTGCCTCAAGCCTTGAGGAATCCTATATGCTCTCTTCTACAGCCCCTGGTCTCCCTCAACACTTCATGTTGTAGTTATAACAATATTCTGTCTTGCACTGGAGTTGTTTATATATTGTCTTTCTCTTTCACTAGATCGTAAGCTATTCAGGGCCTGGAACCATGTCTTGTTCTTGTTTTTACATGCTACAGCTCCTAACAAGATCTCATATGATGTTTGCTGTTTATGTGAATCTGTAAAATGTAAACAACAGTATCCAATCGGTCTTCATGTCCATTTCCCCAACTCACCCTCCAATACCTTGCTCTTAAAACGTATTTATAAAAAATGTTTTCAGTATTTGGAAGGAATTTAGATTTCTGTAAGACCTCAGAATAATTGTTTAGGAAAACCAGCCGTAAGTATTGGTGCATTATCATGTGACAATGTAACATGAAAAAGGAAGAAAAGTAAATAAGTTGGCTTAATTATTCAAAGAAAAAATAAAAGCAAAGATATAGGAACTGGATATATTACCAATAGAGAACAACCCAATAAGGAAAAAATGTGGGTGCAAATCGTAAAGGGGAAGGAAATTATTGAAATTTAGTAGAAGCAGAAACGACACACCATGGATGGATGAGGCAAGTAGACAAAAACCAAAAAGAAATGTCAGCCAAATCACAAATGCAACTTAAAGTAGTAAAGAAAAATGATAATTTATATAGTTAATAACACACCTAAGAAAATCAGGACAATGTGAATACTATAGGACAAGAAATTCTATTTTGTCTGCCTTCTCTTCCTCATTCAACTTCAAGTTACTTTCTTCATATATAAACTATATAAAAATGGAAGATTCAATATGATTTTTTATTATTACTACTAGCATGCTTCATGATATAATGAGAGGTAACACAGTGTGGTAAGAAGAGCTAGAAAAGATAGGCAAACATATGAACTGCGCTTTGCTACTTAATATCTCAGTTTGCTCATCTGTATAACTGTTGCAAGACTCAAACAAAATTGTATAAATAAATGTGCTTTGTTAACGCTTAAGTTCTTTATACTAATGCAATATTATTATGTTGATTAGATCCGCGCATAGCACAGTTATCTCTATTTCGGTGTTCAAGTTATAAAAACAAAAAAAATTATCGTTCATTCTATTAAAAATGTAATCACTGGATGGGGGGAATCAGTTAAGACATTTGTTTGACAATTTGATTATTGAAAAAAACTACTGTTTGACCAAATGTTTCATTCTTATTGTCTGCTCTCTCCAAATCCCTTAAATATTATAGCTACCATAAATGTGTCTGATACAGGTCAAGCGTACTACATATATTTTTATTTCTAATCAAAGTAGGCATTATATGTATTATTATTCTCATTTTACATATGAAAAAAAATGAGGTTCAGAGAAGTTAATTTATGCAAGATCACAGAGCTGCCTTTGCAGCATGGCTAACAGATTGTGCTAAAATTCTTTTCTTCATCACTGAAAATCTCTACTACTCTAAGCAACACATTGTCTTCATCCTTATTTCCTTAGGACCTATAACAACTCCTAGAACATGATGCAAGCTCAATAAATGATTGTGAAATGAATAAACCAATGAATGAGAGGTTCCATTCAAACCACACTACACACTGTCACAAGATTAATATTCCCACTTCTATTTCCCACTTGAAAACTCTTAATAATCCTTAATTGCCTACAGAATGCAATTCAAATCCTTTACCTTATATTCAAGACCATCTTCAGTAGGACCCTAACTGCTTTTCCTAGCAGTAACAGCAACAAAATACTTAATACACCCTCACTCATTCCAGGGTGTCCTGGAAAAACAGACTGACATGAGTTTCAATCTTGGCTCTTACTAACTGTGTGAACTTCAGCAAGTTATTTAGCCTCTCTGCAAATTCTATCCTGTGCAACAAGGTAAGAAAATGAAAAAGAAAGAAGTAAAACCATCTTTATTCATTGATGATGTGAGTGCATACATAAAAAATTCAAAAGAGCCTATAAACTATTAAAATGAATGTGAGATCACAAGATACAAGGTCAACAGTCAGAAATTATATTTCTATATACTAGGAAGAAACAACTGGAAAATGACATTTTTTAAAATAAAAACATCAAATACTTAGGAATATATTTGACCAAATTACTATTGGCATTTTTTTTTAAATGGAGTAAAAGAGAAGTTCCTGGGCTTCCCTCGTGGCGCAGTGGTTAAGAATCTGCCTGCCAATGCAGGGGACACAGGTTCAAGCCCTGGTCTGGCAAGATACCACATACCGTGGAGCAACTAAGCCCGCGCACCACAACTACTGAGCCTGTGCTCTAGAGCCCGCGAGCCACAACTACTGAGCCCGTGTGCCACAACTACTGAGCCTGCGCGCCTAGAGCCCATGCTCCACAACAAGAGAAGCCATGGCAATGAGAAGCCCACACACTACAACGAAGAGTAGCCCCCACTCGCCGCAACTAGAGAAAGCCTGCGCGCAGCAACGAAGACCCAATGCAGCCAAAAATAAATAAATAAATAATAAATTTAAAAAACAAAGTTTATAAAAAAAAGAGAAGTTCCTCAACATAATGAACTATATGCACAAAAAGCCTATAACAAATGTCATACTCAATGGTGAAACATTTACACCTGCTCCTAGAGATTGAGAAAGAGAATTGGAAATAGAATGTCCACTATTACCATCTGTATTCAATATTGTACAGGAGATTCTAGTCAATGCAATGAAGAAAAAAATGATATAACTATCACTAAGGAATAAAAACTGTCATTATTTGCAGATGGCATGAACGTTTATGTAGAAAATCCAAAAGAAGCAACAAATGATTAGAATTAAATTTTAGAAGATCTCTGGAATGGAAGGTTAATATACAAAATACAGTTGTATTTTTATATATTAGAAACAGAAAATGAAAACTTGAAATGTAAATTGAAAAGCTTTTTGGCAGTATCCATTAAAGCTGAGCATTTCCGCTTTATGACCCAATAATTCCACTCCTAAGTATATACCCAATAGAATTCATTGACTGAAGAACGAATAAATTACAGTGTTTTTGCTCAATGGAATACTATATTGAAATTTAAATGAACACACTATAGCTCCATGCAATAAAGTGGATAAATCATATAAAAATAATCTTGAGTAAAAGGAGCTGGATATAAAAGAATACTACTGTATAATGTCATTACATAAGATGGAAGATGGATAAGACTAATCTATAGTGATAGATACCAGGACAGTCATTACCTTTTTTGGAGTAGGTGGTGCCTGGGAGAGCACATGAGGGAGATTTGGAGATGTTGAGAATATCCTATTCCTAATCTGAGTGGAGGTTACTTGGATGTGTTCATTTCATGAAACATTGTGTGCACAGCTCATTCAAGGTATAAACGTGACCTGTGTACCTACCTATATATATTAGACTTCAATTAAAAAGGTGTTATTGTTGTATGCATTTACTGATGTTTCCCTAACTCAACTGCTAGTGCCTTAAAAACAGGGATCATATTTTAGATTTCTTAATATCCCACACAGATTTTAGCACATCAACTTCCTAAAATGTTACTTTACTTAGCATAAGTAGGTACAGGCACCAATAAAGTTTATTTAGTTTTAGTAAAAGTATAAATAATAGTAAAACAACATGCATATATACACATATATATATATATATATATATATATATATATATAAATATAATCAATTTAAGAAGTGTTGACAGGGGACTTGGTGGTCCAGCAGTTAAGAATCCGCCTTCCAATGCAGGGGACGCGGGTTTGATCCCTGGTCAGGGAACTAAGGTCGCACATGCTGCGGGGCAACTAAGCCCACGTGCTGCCACCACTGAGCCTGCGTGCTCTGGAGCCCAAGGGCCACAACTAGAGAGAAGCCCGCATGCCACAACGAATGGCTTGCGCTGCAACTAAAACCTGACACAGCCAAATAAATAAATAATTTTTTTAATTAATGTGTTTATAAAAAAAAGTATTGACATTTTTCTACAATTCTCCTTTCTCTTATGTTTACTTTGACTAACTTGAAAATAAAGATGTCTATTAAAAATGGAAACTAATAAAAATTAAATGTACTCTAATAAGAGTTGGTCAGCTGTTGATCTCATCTCACTTAACATAAAGGTTCATGCAGGTAGGCTGAGAGAAGTCTTAGAATAAGAAGTAGGTTCTAGATCAGAATCTAAGCCCATAAACAGGGTGACTTAAGCACTTGGTTAGTTGGTCGGTTGGTGGCATCTTTGTATTGTGGCGAAATATATACAACCTAAAAGTTGCCATTTCCGTTGCAGAGCACAGGCTCTAGACGCGCAGGCCCAGCGGCCATGGCTCACGGGCCCAGCCTCTCCGCTGATCTTCCCGGACCAGGGCACGAACCTGTGTCCCCTGCATCAGCAGGCGGACTTTCAACCACTGCGCCACCAGGGAAACCCATTTTAACCATTTTTAAGTGTACAATTCGGTGGCATTAAGTACATGCACATTGTTGTGCAACCACTATCCATCTCCAGAATGTTCTCATGAAAATGTTCTGGACGTGTTATCAAGGACTCAGTTTCCTACTTGAGGACTTTTTAAGATCCCATGCAGTTTGGAAATACTGTATCAGGGAGCTAAAGCTCACTCAGAGGAAAAAAGATGCCTTTGGTTAAAATGCAAGATTTTTATAAAATCCTGGGTATGAAGGGGAATGACTGTGTTCAATTTTAGACAGAAAAAATATCTTCGTGAAAAAGAGTGCATCTGAATAACAGATCCATCTCTTGGTGGTCCAGCAGTTAAGAATCCGCCTTCCAATGCAGGGGACGCGGGTTTGATCCCTGGTCAGGGAACTAAGGTCGCACATGCTGCGGGGCAACTAAGCCCACGTGCTGCCACCACTGAGCCTGCGTGCTCTGGAGCCCAAGGGCCACAACTAGAGAGAAGCCCGCATGCCACAACGAATGGCTTGCGCTGCAACTAAAACCTGACACAGCCAAATAAATAAATAATTTTTTTAATTAATGTGTTTATAAAAAAAAGTATTGACATTTTTCTACAATTCTCCTTTCTCTTATGTTTACTTTGACTAACTTGAAAATAAAGATGTCTATTAAAAATGGAAACTAATAAAAATTAAATGTACTCTAATAAGAGTTGGTCAGCTGTTGATCTCATCTCACTTAACATAAAGGTTCATGCAGGTAGGCTGAGAGAAGTCTTAGAATAAGAAGTAGGTTCTAGATCAGAATCTAAGCCCATAAACAGGGTGACTTAAGCACTTGGTTAGTTGGTCGGTTGGTGGCATCTTTGTATTGTGGCGAAATATATACAACCTAAAAGTTGCCATTTCCGTTGCAGAGCACAGGCTCTAGACGCGCAGGCCCAGCGGCCATGGCTCACGGGCCCAGCCTCTCCGCTGATCTTCCCGGACCAGGGCACGAACCTGTGTCCCCTGCATCAGCAGGCGGACTTTCAACCACTGCGCCACCAGGGAAACCCATTTTAACCATTTTTAAGTGTACAATTCGGTGGCATTAAGTACATGCACATTGTTGTGCAACCACTATCCATCTCCAGAATGTTCTCATGAAAATGTTCTGGACGTGTTATCAAGGACTCAGTTTCCTACTTGAGGACTTTTTAAGATCCCATGCAGTTTGGAAATACTGTATCAGGGAGCTAAAGCTCACTCAGAGGAAAAAAGATGCCTTTGGTTAAAATGCAAGATTTTTATAAAATCCTGGGTATGAAGGGGAATGACTGTGTTCAATTTTAGACAGAAAAAATATCTTCGTGAAAAAGAGTGCATCTGAATAACAGATCCATCTGAATAACAGAACCATCTTCTTGCTTCTTTTGAAATAGGCTTCTATAAATGTGGACCACTTGACAAATAGTCCTACTCACCACAGAGCCCTCATTCTAGCAATATTCCTTGGGCTTTAAAATATAAAACTCTGTTTTTATTCAAAACATTTACAGGGTCAATCAACGTTATATTTTAATTAGTCTATTATTTATGAATGTCAGTTTTTGACATCCTTGATGAAATGCCTAGGCTCCTGGCTTGTTTTATTTTGTTTTTAGGTTTTCCCCAAGATGATTATGAAGTTTCAGACACACAACTACCTGAAAGATTGCAGTTGTTCTCTTGCCCCATCCTCTTAACCCTTTTAGATGATTAATGACCTAGTTCTTACACTGAGTGGCAGGCATGTGGATATTTATTGTTCTTTATATCTGTCATACGTGTTAGAAATATTATTTTGTGTATATTCAGTATTTAATAAAAACAAAAAAATTCCTTCTATGATATAAATTTTACTTAAGCATATTCTTTTGTTACAAAATAAGAAAAGCTAGTACTTAGATCCTGTATTTCTTTTAGACTAAGTTTTAAAATAAACTACTAATACTGGATACTTTCTAATACACTCAATCCCTGATTTATACATGGCCAACGAACCACCTAAGACTGGCAAGGTTTTTACTTGACTGGAACTCTCTTCTCTTTTTGCCTCTGCCTAGAGGTTTTCCAACTCATGTTTCCTCCTCCCTCTCTCTACTATGAGCTGCATAGACAGCTTTTTCTTTCCCCTGCGTACTAGTGGTTTCATTTACAACATCACCATTTCCTCGTATCTGAGCCCTCTGCCTCTCAAGAGTTTTGCTGTTTGTTTGAACCCCTGCTGCCATCCCTAAGATAAAACACCAAACACAGTTGAGTTTGAAGACTCTTCTGCACTGTAACCACATAACCCCAAGGTTCACCATTTGAATCTAGACACGCTTAACAGAGTCCCTTTCCAAATGCAGCAGATTAAGTTCTAGTTTTCCACAGAAACACACACATGATGGTTATGTTCTGTTACTACTATGGTGCTATTTTGGATTTCACAGGTTTTATCAGGGCAGCTCTGAGAATCTAAACCCCTTTCAAAACCTTGTTTCCATAGAAAAATATGTTCTGCCTCACAACCAATCAGTGAACAACTAAACTTTTGAAATAAATCCATGAGGACTGCCTGTACTTTTCATCTGAGACTTCAAAGCCTTTCACAAAAACATCATTTAAGGGCTTCCCTGGTGGCGCAGTGCTTGAGAGTCCGCCTGCCGATGCAGGAGACGCGGGTTCGTGCCCTGTTTCGGGAAGATCCCACATGCCGCGGAGCGGCTGGGCCCGTGAGCCATGGCCGCTGAGCCTGCGCGTCCGGAGCCTGTGCTCCGCAAATGGGAGAGGCCACGGCAGTGAGAGGCCCGCATAACTCAAGGAAAAAAAAAAAAAACATCATTTAAAAAAAAAAAAAGCCATTTTGCCATAGCTAATAGTTATTAAAGGACTTATGTTCACAACTAAGAAGTGTGTGCTAACAACCCTTGGACATGAAATGCTGGAGATAATGTATAAATTATTACTGGGGGTATTGGATATGCTTCTTTCCATTTATTAGTTCAACACAAAGTTATTAAGTTCCTATTCTGTGCAAAGCATTATTCTTAGTACTGGAGACCAAGTACTGAACAAGACAGGGAGCAGCCTTATCTTAATGGAATTTACAAGTGATATGCCTCATACTGGCACTTTAATAAATACCTGTTGAATGAATTATTGAATATGGCTAAGAAAACCCTTTGAATATGATAAATATTTGTTTTATAAAAATTAAGTGAAATCAGTGAACGGAGGGGTTGCAGAATGCAGAGTGTAAATTAGACAGGAATTTGTTCCAGCAGTCAATGTTAAAATATTTCCTTATTATAACAAAGCAATACTGGGTAGGAGTGTTGGGTGATCACAACAAGAAGGCTAGTACCTCTACCACCCATATGGCCTTCACTTTGCAGAGCACTGGTTAGAAGACAAGTGCCACCCCACCACTACCTCTATACCTTTCTGCAAATTATAACTCTGAGACCAAAGTATATATTATCTACAAGTAAAAACTGAGACTCAGTCTCAGTTTATGGTGGCATGTTAACAATGAACCCAATTTTACCAAATGGAACAGAGGCTTTAGTCTAGAATAATGGGGTTGCATTTTGAATCCCATCTTCATAGATATTTGTAATATACTTCTTCTTTATGATATCACGTATGATTGCAATCCCCCAACAGGAAATACTGAGAGAGAGAGAGAGATTTCAAGGAATTGGCTCATGCAATTATGGGTGCTGGCAAATCCAAAATTTGCAGGGCAGGCCAGCAGGCTGGAAACTCCAGCAGGATTTGACGTCTCAGACTTGGGTCTGAAGGCAGCCTGGAGACAGCTCCTTCCTTCGTGGGAAGCTCAGTCTTTTCTCTTAATGCCTTCAACTGATTAGATGTGGACCACCTACATTATGGACAGTAATCTGCTTTACTCAAAGTCTACTGATTTAAATGTTAATCACATCTAAAAAAAATACTTTCACAGCAACATCTAGACTGGTGTTTGGCCAGACAGTTGGGCATAATAGCCTAGACCACTTGACACATAAAATTAAGCATCATATAGTTCCCTGCTTATAAACTTGATATTCATATACATCTCCTTAAACCATAATTTCCAAATAAAGACTATAACAAAGTCATACTTCTGCCTAATATGATACAACTACCCTGTGTACAACTGAAAGCACACTAACCCTTTCCCTAAGAAGAAGATCCAAAATCCTCGGGTGATATTCACTCTTCTTCTCGATATCCTGTAACTTTATGATGTAAAGTTAACAATACTTAAATACTATGATATACAGTTAATATATTTATGTTATATGATAAGGGGATAAGGGAGGGAAGACAACAAAGGTAGACAGATAGATACACACATACAGACAGACACACATGCATACTTATATACATATACACACAAGCATATTCATAATAAAAAAAGCAGAAACACATAACAATTACAGTCCTCATTTCTGTAACTGGTCACATGGTCATAGCTGGTATTGATAACTACATCCAGCCAAGCAACTTGGCTGGTTGTGGTTCTTTTTTAATTTCTTTCTTTTTTTTTTTAATTGAGGTACAGTTGATATACAATATTATATGTTTCAGGTATACAACATAGTGATACACAATTTTCAAAGGTTATACTCCATCTCTAGTTATCATAAAATATTGGCTATATTCCCTGTACAACGTATCCTTGTAGCTTATTTATTTTATACATAGTAGTCCATGCGTCTTCCTCCTCTTCCCCCATTTTGCCTCTCCCCACTGGTAACCACTAGTTTTTTCTAAAAATAGGGGATGCTTCAAGAATTTGAGCGTCATCCTTGTGCAGGGGACATGCTAATCTTCTCTGTATTATTCCAATTTTAGTATATGTGCTGCTGAAGTGAGTACTGCTTGCGGTTCTTTACCGAGTAGAGTGACCCCAACCTTCATTCATGAAGCATCTAGGCCATTAATAGACCTGTCTGAATTAGATTGTTGTAGTTTTCCATTGACTTTAATCCAGGGCATGTCACTAAGACAAGCCCTAAGGGATCTCGTGAATTCTAGCCGTACACTTCCTTACCGCCATTGTTTGTAGCAGTCTAATTTCCTCTTGGTAATCAGAATCAATCACTCCAGCCAGTACAGTAACCTCCTTCTTTGCCTGTTAACTCAGAGGCATGGGAAGCCCAAAGTGGCCAGGTGGCAGTCTTAACTTCCAGTTCATGGAATCACTGCTGTGTCCCTGGTGGATGCATTCCTCCCTTTGAAACTAAGACCTCTAGACCAGCAGAACATAAGGTCACAGGGACAGGAAGCAAAATTTTTGCCAGTGGATCACTAGAGGTAGTAGTGAGTGATGCCCCTCCCATTTCTACTCCTCGATTCTTGGACCTGGACCCGTGAGTCCTGGCTATGAGAGAAACAGCACGACATATTGGATGCCAATTTAGAGCATATACCACCTCCTGGAAAACTTTGCCACAGCACAGCAAGGTATTGCCACCTAGCTGTTTCTATAACTTTGTCTTCAAAAGGCTACTGATTTAAATGTTAATCACATCTAAAAAAATACTTTCACAGCAACATCTAGACTGGTGTTTGGCCAGACAGTTGGGCATAATAGCCTAGACCACTTGACACATAAAATAGCTTTCTACTATTCTATCAAACTAACTGCTTTGGGATGGTTGGAGAACAAGAAAATCTATGAGGGTGGACCACTGCCCCAATTCATTTGCCATGAAGAGAGTTCCTTGATCAGAAGCAATGCTGTGTGTAATACCATGATGGTGGATAGGACAGCCTGTTCTGTGGCTACCAGTCCACCTCTTTCCCCAGAGACTCTTGTCATCAACCAATGGTCTCGTGAACAATGTAGTCATGGTGGCAACATAGACTTCCATTCACCAAGGCAGACCTGGCTGTGGCCACCACTGAGTGCCCAATCAGCCAGCAGCAGAGACTAACACTGAGTCCCCCAAATGGCACCATTCCCAGGGGATCAGTCAGCTCTCTGGTGGCAGGCTGATTACATTGGATTACTTCCATCATGGGAGGGCAGCGTTTTGTTTTTAATGGAATAGACACTCTGGATAGGGATGTGCTTTCCCTGCATGCCGAACTTCTGTCAAAACTACCATCATCCGTGCTTTGTGACCACCTAGAAGGATGGGACAGGGAGGGAGGGAGGGAGACGCAAGAGGGAGGGGATATGGGGATATATGTATACGTATAGCTAATTCACTTTGTTATACAGCAGAAACTAACACAACATTGTAAAGCAATTATACTCCAATAAAGATGTTAAAAAAAATTCGCCAAAACAAAACAAAAAAAACTACCATCATGGACTACTTTGCTAAGGAACACTATCTCTTTGCAATATTTTGTAAAAGAATATGCATAGCACTGAAACAGCAGTTACGACAGTCTCACTCAACTTTCTTTTGTGACCAAAAATCTACGACTCTTAACAATGTAGTAGTTTTAATAACCTAAAATGAAAAAAAGTCTTACTCATAAATAACTACTGATTATAAACATACTATCAGCAATGAGGTACGTCTGTAGTACTAAATTGAGTGCTATATGCAGTATGCTTTCCATCAGTGTATATAATGGGTTGTCAGTGCCAAGCTGAGAAGTTTTGGATCCCCACAGGAATAATTTCAAGATTTCTTTATAGCATGGTGGAATTTTGTAGGATTTTATAAAGAAAAAGATACCCAGATTTTTTACTGAGCAAATTCTCCCAGTGCATTTGGCTTGATTTCACTGTTGGCTTTCCCTTGATTTTTACTAGGTTTTTCATATGCTAAATTTTAAGTAGGGACATTTTTGCAATTCTTTAAGTTTTATTTTCAGTCTGCTCCCTCCTAAAATAATGTTTTTTAAATGAACCAAAATGATATATTTTATATAGCATATTTTAAATAAACAGTAAACAAATTTTTTGTAATAGCATGTGTTTTCCAGTACTGTGCTATTATACACACTACTCTGTTTTCTTTAAATTTGTTGGGTTTTTTTTCTTCCCTTTAATACACCATTAACCTGTGATACTCTTAAATACACTTGAACTGTTTTGGATGCTCATGCTGTCTTCACGGGACCTTCTTTTGCTTTTCTTTTTCCTGCTTTTTTCCCTTCCCCACAAATTGTTTCTATTCTACTCTTTGTCCCACTGGCCCTTTCTCGTATATTTTTATTGCTAATTTACTTTTAATCTAACTCTGTAACTATCTTTTCCTCCAATTCTGAATGATTTAAGCAAAATCTATCAAAATGAGTTTTTCTCTTTTACACCAATGTTTAACCAGTCTTTATTTGTCATTTCAAGGTACACTCAAATTTGACCTCAGTTTCAAACAACTTTCCACTTGCTATTGATACCACGGTGGTGTTCATCTACATTTCACTTATACTTCTAATTAAACAAGAATTATTATATTTAACTTGGTTTAGATAAAATGCAATAAAATACATTCTATTAATATGCTTGAAATTCGATTTCAACATATTCCTTATTCAGAGGAAGCCTGTACATGTCTCTATCACAGCACAGATGGCACTTCATATTTACTGGAGTACTTTTTTTCCTACTACTAGATTGTAAGCCCCTTGAAAACAAGGAGTATATGTAAATCTCTAGTGTCTGGCACAGTGTAGGCTTTTAATGAATGAAGAACAAATGAATAAACAAATGAATGAGAACTGTTAGCTGTTTAATTTCAGTGGTCTTTTCCAAAAAAATACTTCCCCTGCCAGCACCAAATGACACCAAATAAAATTTCTTTCGCGAAGGTCAAATCTTTTCATTTCCCAACTGGACTTATTTTACAACAAAAATATCCTTAGAAAAACACACTCGTTTTAACCTATTCATCCAAGGCAGAAGTTGTCAACCCTGGTTGAAGAAGAAAATCACATACCCATCCCAGTAAAAATAAATTAGGAGCCCCCAGGTGATCCTCAAGTGCAGGCAAGGTTGAGAACGGCTAGGCTAAGATAGAAGTAACTGGTGGCAGGTTCTCAGGTGCAAGGAAAGCAGAAAAATAAGATCCTAATGAGTTGTGGCAGAGTTCTTTGTTGGAGGCGGGGTTTGGGGGACAGGGAGTTTGAGATGAGCCCAGCTCTTCCTTCAAGAGGCTGGGGGTAGCCAGAGAGAGAATTATTTTTAAAACTATCTATTGTTTTGAAAAATTAAGAGGAAAGTTTATATGTCGTTTCTAAAGAGGCAAACTTTGAAGAGGAAAGAATTTAAAATTTAAATTTAAAAATGAGGTCAGAGATTCCAACAATTGCTAATAAAAGGGCCCTTTGAGTTTCTTGGGCTTTTTACAAAAATACTCCCCAGGCTCGCAAATACCGCAAGCAGATTGGGTATACAGACGAAGAGAAAAGCATAAAGAAGAATAAATGTTGACATAGCAGAACTTGAAAGAAGAAAAACTGTTTTAAAGAATTAGTCATCCCCCAATTTGTGTCTATACTATAATTGCAACAACATATAAACTATATGTGAATATGTTTTATTTTATTTATTTATCTATTTATTTATTTTGGCCACAGCAGTTTGCAGGATCTTAGTTCCCTGACCAGGGACTGAACCTGGGCCCACGGCAATGAAAGCACCAAGTCCTAACCACTGGACTGCCAGGGAACTCCCAACTATATGTGACTATGGATTGAACAAGAAGAGTGAAGATGTTAGACAACTGGCATGTTTAGTTGTATTGAACTTGAAGCCTGAGGTTCTAGTACCCACTTTGCTGCTAATATGCTGTGTTTCCTTAGGCAGGTATGTTCACTTCTCTGGGGCTCAATTTCCTTACCTGCAAAATGAGGGAGTTGAAAGCTTGAACTAAATCAGTGCTTCTTGCAAGGTTTCTCTAAAAGAGTAGCCTGAAGCACCCAGTGTAAGTCCAAATCTTTTTGAAGTCTCCTGTTTTGCCTTCAAAGTTCACATACTGGGATGTGAATTATATCTCAGTAAAACAGTTTTTTTCAAAAAGTTCATGTACTTTTTACTCCTTACTCTTCTTGTGTTTTTTTTTTCTTTTAAATACAGTTTAGCTTATATTGCATATAAAATTTTATATTGTGCTTTTTTTCACTAAGTATTATATGGTTCACATTTTATATATGTCATTTAAAATGTTGTTACTTTCCTTCTTATAGCTTTCCAATATTCCATCCTATGGCCGTACTATAATGTATTAGCCATCTCCTAATTTGGGATGTTCATATTACAGCACAGTGTGTTTTTGCCAACACACTGCCTTAATCCCGTCTGCTTGGATCCGTGCAAAGGCTGAGATTTCTTCAGTTTCTAATTGAATCCTCTGAAGTGCAGAGATTGTAAAATGAAAAAAAATTTTTCTCGTATTGCTGCCATGTGTTAAGTGGTCTCTTGGTGACGTAAGTTGTAATTCATTCTTTCTTGAGACCTCACTGCCAAGAGGGGGGGAAGAAACTAACATTTACTGAATTCGGAGTCTTTTATAAAGGTTATTACAGGTCATCCACTCAGTGAGGTAATGACTATCCCACTTCATGTAATAATTAAGCTGAGACTCAGAGGAACTGGGTGGCTGACTAACGATGTGCAGTACCTGGGTTTAAATGGCATCTGATCTCCCCCAGATCTGTCCCAGGCCATCCTGTTCAGCATATTTTGACCCTACTGCAGCAAGAGAGGGAGCGCAAGGCCACCCCTGCCCTTCCCTCAGCTTGCTTTTTATTTTTTTAAATTGAAGTATAGTTGATGTTCAATGTTGTATTTGTTTCAGGTGTACAACATAGTGATTTAAAATGTTCATAGGTTATATTCCATTTAAAGTTATTACAAAATAACAGCTATATTCCTTGTGTTGCACAATATGTCCTTATTGCTTATTTATTTTATACATAGGAGTTTGTACCTCTTAATCCCCTCCCCCATCCTGCCCCTCCCCCCTTCCCTCCTTGTAACCACTAGTTTGTTCTCTGCATCTGTGAGTCTATTTCTGTTTTATCATATACATTCGTTTGTTTTATTTTTTAGATTCACATATAAGTGATAGCACAGAGCATTTGTCATTCTCCGTCTGACTTATTTCACTGAGCACAGTACCCTCCAGGTCCATCTGCCTTGTCACATCCTTCAGCTCGCTCATTTGCCAATCTCTTTTCTTGGCAGTGCCATGGTTTCTCCTGCAACTAACATTTCATTGTTTGATGAGAGTTCTTTGACGTACAGTAGATAGTTTGTTTTTCAAAGGATAAATAAATGAAGGATCATTTTAACGCTTAGAGCAAGGGTCAATAAACTTTTTCTGTAAAAGGCCAGACAGTGACTATTCTAGACTTTGTGGAACATACAATCCCATACATATGAGATCATATATGGCAGTCCCAACTACTCAACCCTGCCTTTGTAGTGGAAGAGTAGTCACCCACCTTGCACAACAATGGATGTGGCTGTGTTCCAATGAAACACTATTTAGGGGACTTCCCTGGTGGCGCAGTGGTTAAGAATCCGCCTGCCAATGCAGGGGACACGGGTTCAAGCCCTGGTCTGGGAAGATCCCACATGCCGCGGAGCAACTAAGCCCGTGTGCCACAACTACTGAGCCTGAGCTCTAGAGCCCACGAGCCACAGCTACTGAGCCCGTGTGTCACATCTACTGAAGCCCACGCGCCTAGAGCCCGTGCTCCTCAACAAGAGAAGCCACCGCAATGAGAAGCCCGTGGACCGCAGCAAAGAGTAGCCCCTGCTCGCCCCAACTACAGAAAGCCCACGCACAGTAGCGAAGACCCAACACAGACAAAAATAAATAAATAAATTTATTTTTTAAAAAACACGTTATTTAGGGACACTGAAACTTGAATTTCACATAATGTTCGTTCCTCTCAAAATTATTCTTTTTGGGTTTTTTTCATCCATTTAAAAATGTACAAATCATTCCTAGCTCATGGGCAGTTAAAAAAAAAAAAAAAGCCTTGTGGGCCAGTGTACCAACCTCCCTCCCCCAATATGGGCCCGTTATTCATACGTAAGGCTTGCTGTGGTCACAACGCTAAGAGGGAGAGTGATGGGTAGATGTGGGTCACGTCCACTTGCTCCATTAAGGCAATTATTTTTTTAGCCGCTCACGCAGCATGCGGGGTCTTAGTTCCCGGACCAGGGATCAAACCTGGGGCCCCGCAGTGAAAGCACCAAATTCTAACAACTGGACTGCCAAGAATTCCTAACTGGGTGGTGTCTTTTTTGGTTTGTTTATTTTGTAATAAACAGTGGTTGGTAAGTGGTCTGCGTGCTAATTTTATTTGTTATTTGATCGACTGTAAGTATCTGGTAGAATTAGAATCAGGCCATATATATATATATATATATATATATATTATTTATTTATTTATTTATTTTTGGCTGCGTTGGGTCTTCGTTGCTGCCTGTGGGCTTTCTCTAGTTGCGGTGAGCAGGGTCTACTCTTCGTTGCAATGCACAGGCTTCTCATTGTGGTGGCTTCTCTTGTGTGGAGCACGGGCTCTAGGCACGTGGGCTCAGTAGTTGTGGCTCGCCGGCTCTAGAGTGCAAACTCAGTAGTTGTGGCACACGGGCTTAGTTGCTCCGCAGCTTGTGGGATCTTCCTGGACCAGGGCTCGAACCCATGTCCCCTGCATTGGCAGGCAGATTCTTAACCACTGCGCCTCCAGGGAAGTCCTGGGTGATATCTTTAACTCAGGAAACAATGGTGAGGTTGCATGGGGAGAGGTGGGGGAAGGGTGGAAAAATATGAGGAGTTAAACCCAATACCCTCCCCCAGGGTTGTGCCAGCCCTAAGGGCAGTCCCTCCACCATAGCCAAGCTGTGGCCTGGTGATGCCTTCAGTCTAGGGGATTTGTGTGTCACTCCGACCTACAGCATTTCTCTAAGCACTGCCTGCTCCCTAGCCTAAATCTGGGTCCACAACTCATCTGCTCTTCCAAGCATCAGGCCCAAGGCAGAGTCAGAGGAAGGAATAAGAATGGAGCTGAATTTTCCAGAATTATCTGGGCCACTGTCTCCATTTCCCTCAGCTCTTCAGGTATATTTTTCATGGAATAAATCCAGGCCAAAAAAAAAATTAGATACCAAGTACACAGCAAAACCTCTTCTCTGTCTGTAATTGGATAATTTGGGCTTTCTGAGCTGAGAAAAGAGATGACCTAATACTTCCTACTGGGAAATAACAGGTTTGGGAAATAGACAGGTAATTCTCATCTTATTGCAACTGATAAGCTGAACTAAGATGCTCTTAAAAATACCGAACATATGTCAGAGCAAGCCCAAGGTATAAATCATATAACACAATTTTGATGACCAATAAAAGCATTCATACTAAAAGAAAACTAATCTCAGAAAAAAATTAATGGCTTTTAAACAGAACTGTAAGATTAATAGAGAAAGAGAAGATATTATGTTTTATTATGCATGATTTTTATAAGGTATTCATATAGTTACATGAAATCGTACTTGATAAACCAATTCAAATCGACTTAGTTATGGGCACTAGTAAATAAACTAAGAACTGGCTAATGTAAAGCTACAATACTCTGGGACTTCCCTGAGGGTCCAGTGGTTAAGACTCTGAGCTTTCACTGCAGGGGATCCCTGGTTAGGTAACTAAGATCCCGCATGCTGTGTGGCAAAAAATATATATATATATAAAATAAAAACAATTTAAAATAATTTTTTAAAGCAACTATACTCCAATAAAAATAATTTTTAAAAAAACTGGCTAGGGCTTCCCTGGTGGCGCAGTGGTTGAGAGTCCGCCTGCCGATGCAGGGGACGCAGGTTCGTGCCCCGGTCCGGGAAGATCCCACATGCAGCCGCGGAGCGGCTGGGCCCATGAGCCATGGCCGCTGAGCCTGCGTGTCCGGAGCCTGTGCTCCGCAACGGGAGAGGCCACAACAGTGAGAGGCCCGCGTAATGCAAAAAAAAAAAACTGGTTAAAAGGCCAGCAGATAATATAGTCTTGCTTCAAGTTGATGATATGCAATGTGAACTCTCCAAAACCCAGCGTGCTGGAAACTGGAAAGCTTCAGTGTGCAGCTCTTTTATCTACCCAGTTATTATTATTTGATACAAATTCCTGGAGGGCAGGTCCATGACTGTGCATGTGTTTGTCTTTTCATTTCTTGTGCCTAGTCATGTGCCTGGCATGTCATAAGCTCCCTAAATACAACTGGAATGAACGATGAATGAATATGGTCATGAGGATGAGACACTGCAAAATTCTGAATTGGTTTTTAAACCATTAAAGATACTTTCAGTGTGTCTTGTATTCTAATTATTTGACTATTGCTAATCTGATATCATGTCAAATGGAAAATTCTCAGTTAAATGTGATACTCTGGGGCTTCCCTGGTGGCGCAGTGGTTGAGAGTCTGCCTGCCGATGCAGAGGACACGGGTTCATGTCCCAGTCTGGGAAGATCCCACATGCCGCGGAGCGGCTGGGCCCGTGAGCCATGGTCGCTGAGCCTGCGCATCTGGAGCCTGCGCGTCTGGAGCCTGTGCTCCGCAACGGGAGAGGCCACAGCAGTGAGAGGCCCGCGTACCGCAAAAAAAAAAAAAAAAAAGTGATACTCTTATTTTCTCACCAAACTGAAAATAGAGTTTATTGGCATGTTATTAGATAGCAGATCCGGTGTTAATATTTTTATAGGTGGCCTTGAAAGTAATAAATACATTCAGTTTTCAGAGTTTAAGGCTCTAGAGCGCAGGCTCAGTAGTTGTGGCTCATGGGCTCAGCAGTTGTGGCTCGCGGGCTCTAGAGCGCAGGCTCGGTAGCTGTGGCGCACGGGCTTAGTTGCTCCGCGGCATGTGGCATCTTCCCGGACCAGGGCTCAAACCCGTGTCCCCTGCATTGGCAGGTGGATTCTTAACCACTGTGCCACCAGGGAAGTCTTTTTTTTATAGCTTTATTAGCGATACTGACATACAAGAAAACACATGTGATTAAAGTGTACAATTCAATAAGCTGTGATGTGTATAACCTTGAAACCACCTCCTCGATGAAGACTGAACAGATCTTTCACCTCCAAAAGTTTCCTTGTGCCCCTTGGTAATTCCTCCCTCAGCTTCCTCCCCAGCCACCGTCTTTCCTCCAGACAACCACTGATTTGCTTGCTGTCATGGTAGGTTAGTCCGTTTCCACCAGCAATTTTTCCCAGGACCCCAGTGGATTTTCCCTCGTATAAAATGGTATAGCATGGTCAGCCACCCTTATCCGCAGGTCCTGCATCCATGCATACCTAGGGCTGACTGTACTTTTAATAATCTATAACTGAACTAAAATCCTTTTCACTCAATTTAAAAAAAAGAAAAAAGATTTGTTTCCCAACTGGAAGAAACAAGTAATAATGCCAGAGTGAGGTGGATGATACACAGGTCATTAGAAAGCACTCTTAACTGAGTAATGATTTTGCAAATTATTTTTCATATTCCAGAGCCTAATGCTAATTGGATTAAAGAGTCAAGAATCCAGGAAATTAAGTAAAAGAGGAGGTATGTTGATTTTAATAGATTATTTTTTCCCTGTCTCATCTGTCTGCTTATTTCTTATTAATAAATGGATTTTCAAAACCTGGCCAAAAATGGAGATCTCCAATGACAAATGTTCAAATAAATTGTATGTTTCTTTAAAAAAAACCCCAAAAAACAGCTATATATTGGAGTTCTGTGTCAATAATAAAACAAAGTGAATTGTGGAAATGACATTAAAACACCACCTAAACTCTCTCTTATTAAAATACAAGTTTATTCTAACCTATTATGACCACATATCAAAATTATGTTTGCATACAAGTAAAGACTGGGTGAGGATGCTAAATACTATAGCAGTTCAATTTTGGTGGTTTGTAGACTTTTGTGTATATTTTGCATTTTGTTTTTAATTAAATAAATATTTTTGTAATGAATGTGTAATAAATAATTTATTTCTATCCCTTTCCAATTTACATTATTCAGTTGAACTTGAAGGTATGCTTCTGTATTTTGCATGTTTTTGAAAGATGTGATATCTCAAATAAACTCAACACTTAATTTTATAAACAACACATTTTTCATTCTCTTGACATCACCAAATGAAAATGCTGTACATTGGAACATAAAACAAAAAGAGACCCAACTTAGTTGGAATTATAATACATGTAAGCACTAATGCTACTTATTGATTACCACAAAAGTGCTGCTTTTTGCTTACTGCAGCTCTTCCAGCTCTTTCTGCAAGAAGCAAAATACAGTATTTGTGAAAAGTGGTTGGGCTAAAATGTTTTCATGTGGTGAATGCCTATTCCACATTCTCATAAAGCAAATTAATTCTTTTTCATCCAAATGAAGTATTAGTTATGTCGGCTATGTGTATTTCCATTCTTGAAAATGTTTAGATAATTTTAATACCCATAAATCTATGTAAACTACATGGCCTAATGTACATTTTATTCATTGACTTGTATGTGAATTTTAATTAAAATATGTTCCAAGTAGACTACTAGCTCCAACCACTGTTTATGTAGGTTTGAAAGATATAGCAGTGACCAACCTGATTACTAAAATATTTTTATTCATATATTTCTGATTTAAAAGATATAGATGTCTTCCCAAATTTATTCACAAATTTCAGCACATTTCTGAGCACTCTGAACATAGTACCAGACTAGAAATGAAGGTGTACTCAAAGGAAACAGTAAATGGCCAATGGGAGTGTGCCCTGAAGGTGAACACACACAGTTAGGGAGGAAGTAAACAGCAACCAGGGGTTGATAAACATGAGTGTAGATGGGTAGATGGATAAGTCCTGTATCAGTACTGCATTTACACCACTTGCTAATACTGATAATTGAAAGAATGCAGCAAGTCCAATTTTATCACTAGTTTCAAATTTGCTAACAATCTTCCTGACAGATGAGACCAGGGTAGATAGTTTTGATTTACAAATGAAATATTTCTGAGGATCTGGTACAATGGGAAGTACAGGATTTTGATTAAAGAAAAAAAGAAGAGCAAATATGATGTATTTCTCTACAGGATTTTAGAAGACAGGGCCTTCATTCCAGACTGGCACCAGGCAAAGCAAAGTTCACACCTCTGAACTCAGAAAATCCTGGGACTCACTCATAAAAACAAAAGAAATGCTCGACTCTCAAGAGTTAAAATCATAATGTAAATTCTTTTAAACAATAATTTCAGATTTATATGTATTTGTATCTCCTGTAATGAGTTTAGATTTGGCAAATGTGCTTCAAACTAATAGGTACCTACAATTCAGTGTACTTTTTTTTCTTCTGAAATTAAATCCTGTGTTTTGGGTAAAGCTCCAAATTTTTAACAAAAACAGTTTCTTTTCAACAATTTCTTTGAGAGATTTATGTGTTGCTTGGGAATTCTGCTGTTTATCTATTGATTACAAGCTATAATTCCATTAAGTAAACTGAGAAAGCATGTCACAAACTGATTTTAGCAATATCTATATTTTTACATATCTGTCTTTTGTAAAAGCTGGACTGGGTATCTATATTTTACTTAGTAATATCTCAATTTCCTCAATAAGTCAGTAAATTGAATTTATAGTTTATTTTGTCTTTCCTCCCATCAAATTATATGAATAAGAAATACTGTGGTCTCATAACATAATTCTATTTCCAAGAGAAAGAACATACAAGTCTGTAAAATAATAGTCAATAGTATTTTGTCAAAATATATTTATTGAGCACCTACAGTATGCTGGACACTGTGGAGGCGATAGAAACATATTTTGTCTCATGTCCTTGCTTCAAGAAGAGCATACTTTATTTTTATTTTTATTTTTTTTAACATCTTTATTGGAGTATAATTGCTTTACAATGGTGTGTTAGTTTCTGCTTTATAACAAAGTGAATCAGTTATACATACACATATGCCCCCATATCTCTTCCCTCAGAGCATACTTTAAAGAGAAAGAGACACATAGACTTTAGGTACAGGTCCATGTTTGGTTAAAACAAATAAAGACTGTGTTTTCTGATCTATATATCATAAGTAGCTTTGGTGGATCCATATACGTCAACAGAGGGCCTCTGGATTTAGACATTTTCAAAATCGCAATGTTAAAAATGTTACGAGCCTCAAAAGCTTAGGATGTGAGTTGTGATGGGATGGCATGTCCAATGTGGACAGGTAGGTGGAGGCCAGATCACAGAGGGTCTACATTCTTTAAGCAATGGACAGCTATTTCAGGATTTCAAAGCAGGGAGCAATTTTCCAGGCACATTGATAAGAATCTGAATTTAGGGACAGTGATTTGACTAGAGAGAGAGTCTGAGATGGGAACGGAGCATAATTGTCAAAAGTCTGGATCAGTGACTGAATGTGACTGGTGATAAAAGGTTTCCAGGTTTCTGGCTTGGGTGATGAGATGGATGGAGTTTCCGGCCCCTAAAGAAAGAGGCTAGGAGGCTAGGAAGAGAAGCACATACCGAAGAGAAGATTATTCCCTTTTGGCTTTTTCTGTTTTGTTTTTTTTTTTGCCGCAAGGCTTATGGGATCTTAGTTCCCCGACCCAGGCTCTCAGCAGTGAAAGTGCAGAGTCCTAACCACTGGATGGCCAGGAAATTCATGGATATGTTGAATCCATAAATGGATATGTTGAGTTTGAAGCAATTTGGGGGACTTTTAAGACAAAAGGTCCGTTAGGCAGTCTCGTCCTTTGGAACTTCAGGGGAGAAATCTTTGCCAGGATTAAAGATTTCAGATTCATTAAATAAATGAGACTCATTAGCATATATGTTGTCATTAAAATCATAGGAGTGGATGAAATGGCACAGGGTACTCAGTAAATGTTTATGGGCCTAATGAATAAATGAATAAGAGTGGGGAGATGAAAAGAGAGAACTAAGAGGGAGAGTGAAGAGTTCCAAGATAACAGGGGGAGTGCCAGAATCAACTGTACCTACTCCAGAAACTTCCCTAGAATTATCTTTGGCCATAGAAACACATAGCTATGTAGCTAAAAGAAGAATACCAAGAGAAGTAAAATGTGTATACAGTACATTAAGTGTTATTTGATAAATGCATAATTGATTAATTGGGGATACCTAAACTAGCTATTTCAGAACTGGTACATTTCAGCAGATTATGAATCTACATTGTTGTGCAGCTCATGAATCCACATTACTGATGATGTATTATCTCTTCAATTTGTTCTCAGAGGAAAAAAACATAACATGGGAATTGAGAGGCATCGTTAACTGGTGGTTAAGAGCACAAGCTCTAGAGTAGCATCCTTTTTTTCATCGTTGGCCCTACTAAGGACTTTTAAGACATATTTTTTGGAGTTTCCTGGCAGTCCAGTGGTTAGGACTCGGCATTCTCA
>NW_006773723.1:5172261-5187163 GCF_000442215.2 Lipotes vexillifer
TCGGCATTCTCACTCCCCTAGCCGGGGTTCAATCCCTGGTCAGGGAACTAAGATCCGCCAAGTGGCGTGGCCAAAAAGACATATTTTTCCTAACCGATCCCCTTCCTCTGTGAAATTTTAATACTATTGATTTACTAGATGTCTATGTGCTGTGGCCCTTTGGAGGGTCACATACTATGGTGATGTCTATTTTTTCACCCCGTGGGAACCAATTTTCACCCCCTTGAGAAGGCAGGCTACGGAGAGCCATACTACCTGGCTTCAAATCCTAGCCATACTGTTCATTAGCTGTGTGATCTTGTGCAAACCATTTAACCTCTGTGCCTTAGTTTTCTCTCTGTAAGATGGAAATAACAATAGTACTGTCCTCATAGAAATGCTGTGAAGATTAAACAAATTTATACATATAAAGTGCACAGCAAGCCTAGCATAGAAATACAAGTCCTTTCCTACTTTGTATACATCTTTCTTTCTTCTATCTCTTTGGTCTATTTTCATTTTACCTTGTTACACTGATCTTTGTGAACGGTCTCTTGGTGTTTAAATTTTTTTCTGCTTATGATTCAGAGAATATTTTATTATTAATATTATCCCTGATAGTTTTCCTCTCTTTGGTATATAAAAGTGACTTGACTTCATAGCAATGTCACTGAAGGGTGTTTAATAAAGCCCTAGTCTAAAAGGGGGGAAAAAAAACAGTAATTCTTTTTTCAAAAACAAAGTACCAGTCTTCAGAGACTCTGATTTTATTTCTGTGCCTCATATCATTTTTCTGTTTTAGTGCAATGCCTAGACATTGATTATTTAAAACTCTTATCAAAATTCTGAACGGGGACTTCCCTGGTGGCACAGTGGTTAAGAATCCGCCTGCCAATGCAGGGGACACAAAGATATCACATGCTGAAGAGCAACTAAGCCCGTGAGCCACAACTACTGAGCCTGTGAGCCACAACTACTGAGCCCACGTGCCGCAACTACTGAAGCCCATGTGCCACAACAAGTGAAGTCACTGCAATGAGAAGCCCGTGCACCGCAGGGAAGAGTAGTCCCCGCTCTCTGCAACTAGGAAAAGCCCATGGGCAGCAACGAAGACCCAACACAGACAAAAATAAATAAATAAAATAAACACATTAAAAAATTCTGCACAAAACCAGAATTATTTGGTAGACTCTTTGTTTCACTAAAATTTAAAAATTTTGTCCAGATGTTTAATGCTATGTAGCTATTGTTGATTACAGGTGTGGAAGTTGGTTGGGGATAAAGTGAGCACCTGCCTTTGGAGGTCACCTGCATTTCAGGCCCACATAGTATTCCAGGAAGTTTCACACACTGGTAAAAGCTAGGAGGCCCCATACAATGGAGAAGGTGGACACTGAGCTGTGGGTTGTTGCAAGTTCCCCACATCTCTGAGCCGTATCTCTAGGTACGTCACCTCCCCAGTCTGCTTTAGAGGTGTAACAATATTTTGCCACGCATCTCACAGTTTATCTGAGATTGTCAAACCCTTTATGCACACTCTACAACGACTGTCGCCTTTAACTATCAGTTTTGATAATGAAGAAGCAGGAGCACGAACGGCTGAACCTAATCAGAACCAGAAGCACTGGTTGAATTCAATTCCCTCAAGACATTTATTGAGCCTTTATTGTGTATGTGTGGACTACAAAGGTGAATAAATTCAAATCCCTAAAAATGCATAGCACACAAGGGAGAGAGACATGTACAAAAATAACCCGAATACAAGGCGGAGAGGGGTAGATGAGACAACACAGACATGATCAGAGTGCCTCAGGGCACAGAGGAGGGGACAACATATTTGACTGAAAGAATCCGGAAGGGCATTTTGAAGGAGGTGGCATTTGAAAAAGGTCATCTAGGAGTTTGAAGACATCTGTTGGAGGGTTGGAAGGAACATGTTAGGATATGATGAAACTCTTTAACTTGGTTCACAAGGCCCTCTCAAGGGGGTTGACTGGCCCCCTACTTTCTCTCTGGAGTCCCGTCTGAACACTTCCTGTCTTCTCTCCGGTCCAGCCATGCTGGCCCGTCTCAGTTCCCGCTACCCTCTCTCCAGCCCTATGACTTCTACATAGGCTGTTCTCTATGCCTGGAATACAATTTCCACCACCTATTCCCCTAGTAACTCCTAATTATCCTTCAGACCCCAGCTCAAGCACCACTTCCTCAGGGAAGCCTTCTCTGATCTCCCTGATGAGATCAAACCCTTCAACATAGGCTCCATCCCATTCATTCATATGATCAGTTGATCAGTGTCTGTCTGTTCCAGTGGATCAAAAGCTCCATGAGGGCACCGTCTGTGTATGTTTCTTCACCTTTGCATTACCTGCATGTAGCGTGGGTGTCCAATACCTATGAGGTGCTTAATAACTAGGCATTGAATGAGTAAATGAATGATTATGAGCCAAGGGAAAAATCAGAGAAGTGAAAAAACACAAAGTGTTCAAAAATTGGTAAAAAAATCTGGTTTGACTGAAGAATCTATCCTCAAATTTGTGCTCTGAGACCATAATGATGAACAAGGTGTACACACACAGGGGTATTTGAGGGGGGGGGGCTATTAAATAATGTCTTTCTTTCCTCAACAGATAAAAAAATCATATATTAGTGGATATAGGTTTCTCTATTTAAAAATTTTCTCTGATACGTGTTTCTTAAACTGTTAGAGTGTTTTTTCCCCCTGCTAATAAGAAGTAGTAAACAGCAAAATAAATAAATGTGCAGCAAATAATATTTGAAGAAAAAAGTTAATCATGGTTAAATGGACAGCATGGTCATTATGGACATGTGCTCAGAGATAGTGCATTGTGCATACATATAACATTTATATTTTTCATGAGTTAAGTTGTTCCTAATTGCTATGACTCCCATTCTACTACAAAGATGTAGAAAGGGTTGGCCAGAATCAAACACTCATAGGAAAAAATGTAAGTTCATTAAAGCACCCAGATAGCTTGAAATAGTATAATTTTGCAACTGTGTAGATAAAAAACATCTGCGTGATTAGAGGAATTTTTCATTTTCCACCTAACTGTGTTAGACGTACATACTCTTTCAATAGTCTGATATCACCATGGTAACTTTATATTTCATACACACACACACACACACACACACACACTTTGCTTTTGCTACATCTGAATTATCTGAAAGTCATTTAGGACTTAAAAATCACAATTACAGGAATTCCCTGGTGATCCAGTGGTTAAGACTCCGTGCTTTCACTTCTGAGGGCCTGAGTTCGATCCCTGGTCAGGGAACTAAGATTCCACAAGCTGTGCGGCACAGCCAAAAAAAAATTTTTTTTAATAAAAATCATAATTACAACACTACTTTCTATTCGTTCAGAGAATTTCACTCTGTTTTCATATTGTTACCAGAGTTTCTGAGTTTTCCTGACTATTTTCTAATTCAGGATTTTTTGTTAAGAGTAATTTGTAATTCAAAACTCTCATTTGTTCTAGGATTTTTTTATCCATTGTATTTTCCTAAAGTATTCATTTTATTCTTTTTTCTTCCTCTCTTTTATTTAATCATTAAATTATCTTATTTTATTTAGCTTTATACTAAAATAACTCAATACATTATACTGACCTCACCAAAGCTAGCCATATGTACAGCATTTACTTAATTGAACCTTTCTGGCTTGTCTTGTTCTATATTTAAGCCTCCATTATGCAATGCTATTTACTTGATTTATTGGATTTGGCTTGCATGTTTTATAAATTGTGACTGTTGGGAAAATTTTAAAGAGATTGACTTGGCCTGATTGGGGAGTTTCATAGTGAGGACTCATTGCCATTGAAGTTACATTCGTTTGAAAAAAATATCCATTTTAATAAGGACCTTGATATAGGAGTAAATAACACAGGCTTCTAGAAGCTAGGACAAAGGGTTTGTTCCAGTTTTTGATTTTTTTCCAATATTAGAATTTGTTTAAAATCTCCACTTAAGACTAAGCATATGAGATACCAAAAACCAGGGTAAGGGGTTAGAAATTCTGTCACTGAGATGTTTCAGAATATCTGAACAGAGGGCATTGTGCACATCCTAAATTTAAATAGTTTTTAACATTGCCCGCTTTCCATCCAGCAATTTGGGCTTCTGCCTAAGTCCTTTTCTAAGGGCTTATACTCCTTTTCTAAGGCTATCTTTATGTAAAATAGGTAGCGTAATCATTACCATGTTAACGAAGTTTAACGAGCATTACTCCTTAAATAATTTAATATCCTTTAATATCCACTGATGAAAGGGACTAATTCAATATATAAAAAATACTGCTTTTGCCTTAACCTGTGGTTTGAATTCCTAATTTTGTATGGTTTTTGCTCTACTTAGTAGTACACGGGACGCTACAATACTATGTGCCAGGCAATGTGCTAAGTGCTAAGGAGTCAAAACTAAGGTAAACATCGTCCCTGCCCTTACGGAGCTCACAAACACATGATGAAGTAATGGTGACACGTACAAGGTGTAGTGGTGATATTCAGGAAGGCCGGTGGAAAGGAGGATCAGGGAAAACTGCAGAGAAGTGGTCACTCGAACTGACGGTTATAAGAAATTCGGATCTATTCCATCAGACTGATGGGGAAGGCATTCTGGGAGAGGAAACAGCACAAATGGAGATGTGATGCCTCATCATTCATTCAATCATTTAACAAATGATTTGAGCAAATTTACTTGCTGAGCAAGTTCTACAGGCTGTGAATGGAAGACAGGGCTCTGTATCCAGAAGTGCAATGAATGTTTAGTGGGGTGGAAGACCCAATCAGCAAATGATGGCAATACAGAACTGTAAGTATAATAATAGAGGGACTCACAAGGTCAAATGGAGCTCAGAGGAAGGGCTGTCAATCCAGATTCATCCCACAGCTTAACTGAAGCCATCGCTCCATGTGGAGACTCCTGCTGCCCTTCTCCAAGGTATAGCCTCCTCCATCCAGTCTGAGTTGATTCCATTCATTCTGACACTGTATTTGGTTGTCAGCATTACCTTTCGGAGTGCCTGCCCTATGCTATGTTACTCCCCAGCCCTGACTCTGTCTATCCCAGCTGCCCCTGGGGTCACATGTGTTGTGCTAAGGACCTCAGAATTAAGACAACATGTAAAGAGAGAAATCTTGCCAAAGACTCAATGACACAAGAGTGACTAAGAGACCGACTGGTTGTGGAGATACTTGTCTCCAAACCAGCAGCACTGTCTCATCTGGAAGCTCGTTAGAAATGCAACATCTCAGACCCCTTCTCAGACCCAACAGTTTTAATGGAATCTCCAGTTGATTAATATTCCCATTAAAGTTGAGACCCACTGGTCTCACTCACACCTTCAGGTACAGTTCCATTTAAGCCATTCTAAATGGATGGAGGTCTATTCCTAGGGCTGAACACAACATTTATCAACTTTCTTAGGTATCTTATTCCTCACTTGGATGTATACAGACGTAAATCCCTCAAACAACATATCTGAAACCTTATTTTCCCTTCTGTTCTAAACTCAGTAGAGATGAAAACACATAGTCATCATTCTCTTTTTTTTTTTTGCCTTTTGGCCGCACAGCGTGTGGGATGTGGGATCTTAGTTTTCTGACCAGGGATCAAACCTGGGCCCTGGGCAGTGAGAGTGCAGAGTCCTAACCACTGGACTGCCAGGGAATTCCCTCATCATTCTTGTATATTAACCTTTCATATATTTTTTAAGTGCTTAGTTTCCTTAGCTCATAATTAATTTGAAAAAGCCTTCATTTGCACAACAAAAAGGGAAATTTCCTGCGTTAGGAAATTTTGCTAACTTAGATAGCACATGCCTCATTGTGAAATGCAGGGTCAAATTTTTCCTCTAAGTAGTATTTATTTTCTTGTAATACTGCTTTGTCAACAGCTATTGACTTCTGTTTTGCATAAAGTGTCCTGGAATGTTGCAGGCCTGACATACTAAGGCTTTTTCCTTTCCCTTGAAGTCTTTGATAACCACTATGACCAGTCACTTCCGTGGAATGATTCCATCTTGCCCTGTGGTAGGGAATGACTTGCCTTATACCTGTCCTAGCCACCACTATGTCTAGTATAGTGATACCAAGATGATCAGAGACAGGATTCCAATGACCCACATTTTATTATCTTGGAGTCCCCCCAATAAAAGCAGTGGTATTGACTCAAGATGGGGCATTTATGGATGAACATCTATATGTGGTATATTTTTACTAGTAAATTTTTTTTTACTAGTAAAAACATAGTAAATGTAAAATTTTTAGGCTTTCCTCAAAGACTACTATTATAATAGTAGGCATAATACATTCTTCTCTTTATTCTGTACCTTAAAGGGATCACTATCTTTAGACAGCAATGATTTTCTGCATACTTGTATATATTTTTGTGACTTCTTCAAGGACATAAATACTCTGCCTCAGGCAAACTGCTCTGTTCATAGCTCCTTGGATCTGTCCTACTCATGCCCACTCTGTACCTCTGGTTTACAGTTCCTCCTGCCTGGAGGGCTTTGCCCCATCCTCTCCATTTGTGTATATGTTTGTGCTTCTTTCAAGGTTCAGTTCAAGTCTGAACACCTCCAAGAAATCCCTGTTCAGTTACCTGAACTCTTGGTAATTCATCCCTTTCCTGGTTTCCATACCTTCTTACTAGTTTAGCCCTTAGTCTGTGCTATTGTTGTTTAGTGAAACTGTTACTTCTTCAGGGCATCCCCTTTGTGGTGGAAAGGATGATGAGGTAAGTCTACCTTAAGAGTCCCAGAGGCTCTTTATTTCCCATCAAAAAGTTTTTCTTTCATGGACAAGATTAAATTTCTTAAAACTAAGGGTTTTGAATTCTTTATCTGTAACATAAACTTCACAGTGCCAGGTTAATTACTCTAAAGCAAAGTTTTCATCATATTAGCTTCATATTCAAAAGGCTTCCTCAGCTTTTCATTACCAAAACTCCAAAGGCCAAAGGCAGGCCTGGCATTGAAGGCCATCACATCTGATCAAAGCTACTTTCTGGTGTCACCATTCACTAATTCCCCACACAAACTCCTGCTCCAGTTGATAAAATCTTTTTCCTGCTTACTAAATTTAAAATGGAGATATACTGCCTTTGCTTTTCCCTTTGCCAATGATGCTTTCCCTCTAGCCCTCTGCTATGCAAATCCTCATCACTTCAAGATTCAGCTCGAGCCGAGGTCTCTTGGAAGTCTACCTCCTACAAGACCTTCTTGTGCTACTTATTCAGTGCCCAGTATGTAACAAAACTGTAAATTCCTGAAGGCAGAATCAATCTTATATTCCTTTACTGGACTTTGAGCCCCTTGAGGACAGGACTGGTATTCTAGTCATCTGTGTGTTTCCAATACCTAGTGCCATTCCTGGTAAATAGTAGGTGCTTAAAATAAATGTTTTAAATGAATGAATGAATGAACTCTTCTACAGGGATACAAGGCTCAATATGTAAGGCTATTTCTTTGAGTAGCCTTACATTGAAAGCAGGAGGAAATGCTACAAAAGTGCATCCTACAGCCTGAGACTTGGGGAAAGGGGTCATTGTTGTCAGGCAGCCAACCCTGGCTCCAGGGGGTCTTTATACTCTGGGTCATTTTTAGCAACACCATAGGATGTTAAGCAGCAATTGCTCCAGTTTACCATCCTTGGGGGGGCAGCTCTGCTCTTCCCTTTGCACCTGGCATAGTGCCTGGCATAGTATTAACACTGCAGTGGACACTTCATAAATATGAGAATTAAGGGCAAATATTGAATTATTAGCAAATGGTCAAGCAAGTTGCTCTTGAGATGAGTAGTATTATGTATATTTTTACTGCTAAAAAATAATATACATCTTGACCTTGTGGTGGACACACTAATCTTAATGGGATAAAACTGCATAGAACTAAGTACACACACACACACACACACACACACACACACATACACAGAGCAATTTTTCTTTCTTGGACATTTATCCCAGAGAAATGAGAACTTACATTCACACAAAAATCTGTCTACAAACAGATTTATAGTAGTTTTATTTTTAATATCCCTTGAGAGGAAGCAACCCAAATGTCTTTCAGCGGGTGAATAGTTAAACAAATTATGGTGTCTCCATACCATAGAATATCACTCAGCAAGACAAAGAAGCAAACTGTTGACACACAACAACTTGGATGCATCTCAATGGAACTATGCTTAGTGAAAATGCCCGTCTCAAAAGTTCACTTACTATATGATTCCATCTATACAACATTCTTGAAATGACAAAATTATAGAGATAGAGAACAGATTAGCAGTTGCCAGGGTGTAGAAAGTGGGGTAGGAGGGGGATGGCCGGGGCTGTGAAATGGTAGCACGAAGGACATTTGTTATGGAACTATGCTAACTATGCTGTATCTCAACTGGTGGTGCTCACAAAAATCTACACATGTGATAAAACTGTGTGGAACTAAGTATACACACACACACACACACACACACACACACACACAGACAGACAGAAAGGAGTGAACGTAAAACTGAATAAGTTTGCTGGATTGCATCAATGTTAATTTCCTGGCTGTGACATTGTACTATAATTATGTAAGAAGTTACCATGGAATGAAATTGGGCAATGGGTATGTGGACTTTCTTACAATTATATGAGAATTTACAATTCTCTCGAAATAAAAAGTCTTAAAAAAACAGTAACTTCTCTGAATCTGGGGCTGTTTTCAGAATTAATTAAGACAAAATATACAATGCAGATCTTTAAAAAGCCTTCTTTATGTGTGTAAATCTTTAATATTATTTTAAATTCTGAAGGGGAACCTCAGCATCAGGTTTTATAATTCAAAATTACACCAACTGATGTACCTAACCTCGATTCTACCTTTTCCATTTGGAGTTTAGGGCTTTATTCATTTCTGTCACTTATTAGTGTTCACTAGTTTTGCTAGCAACCTCAGTAAATGTTTCTACTACTTAAGAGATTTTGTGTGAGACAGTGAATGCTGTATTATGTATGGGTGCTCTCTATAAATACTGTTTAAAATTAGATGGCAAAGACTTTTAATTCACATCCTGCCAACTGTTTTACCACATTTTTTTTCCCCTTGCCTGTTGGCCTGCTATGTTATCCTCTATAATGAGTGAGTTACAGTAATTGTAGCTGGAAACATCATCATGCAAGGGGGAAAAAAAAGCTCAAAACCTGCCTTATTTTTAAATCAGTAAAGCTTCTGTCATTTTTTGGCCAAGTTACAGCTTCACAGCAAAGTCAAAGAACCAGTAGAGCAAATGCCACGTGGGGAAAGGCTCCGTTGAAGCATAAATTAACTGTATTTCATTTTCCCTTAATAAAGAATTTCAGTTTTTCCACAGTTAACTGTATAATCAATTTGCTCCCCTGCTGGTTTGCTAACTTGCTGTTGGCTTTACTTCAATAATATTGAGCCCAGGCTGGAATGAGTGAAGGAGGAGGAGCTGATTTCGCTGAGAATATGCCTCGGGATAGAATATAGATTTGCCTTCTGGAATTCTGCTGGGCCTTTTATCCTTAAAGAGCCTAAACGTATTGCCCCGAGACCCCACACTCCTCTGGTCACCCAGCTCTCTGTTATAATGCCTGGTATATTCATAGAGCTTCTTTAATCATGCTTTGGTGACTGGATGATATTATAGTTTTAAACCCTTCTTAGTCTTCTGCAGCCTTGGGCTTCCTAAGCCCCCTAGTACCTCTGGAAGACGTTTTGTTTTATTATTAAAAAAAAAAAATCTATTAAGGGGACTTCCCTGGTGGTCCAGTGGTTAAGAATCTGCCTTCCAATGCAGGGGACGTGGGTTCGATCCCTGATCCAGGAACTAAGATCCCACATGCCTCTGGGCAACTAAGCTCATGCGCTGCAACTACTGAGTCCGCATGAGCGAGCCACAACTACAGAGCCCGTGCGCTCTGAAGTCTGCACACCACAGCTAACAGGAAGCCCGCATGCTGCAACGAATGATCCACCATGCCGCACCAAAGATCCCACGTGCCGCAACTAAGACCCGACGCAGCCAAAAATAAATAAATAAATAAATATTTTAAAAAATCATCTACACAAGAACTGAGAGTTCTAAGTAAGAAAGTATTTCAAGTCAAGTTGCTTCCATGAGTAATGCAAGGTAACTTTATATCAACTGCTGCTGTGCAATCAGGACTTTAATTGTAAAATTATCCTACTGGAAGGGCTGGAGAAATCACAGAAAAAATACATTCTATCCTAACTGCTGATTTTGTTCTTCCTGCCCTTCCCATGCCTAGAAATTATACCCTGTACTATGGGTTTGTTCACTAACACACTTGTAATTCCACATTTTTTTTCCAGCTCTCTGGATTACAAGACACAAGTTAAACATACAAGATAAACAAATATTATCTTTAGTCACAGAATCACCAGACAAAAAGCTCTTCAGAGCAAGCCATCTCCACCCTCTGCAGGGCTATGTCCGCTCTTCATTCCTAAAGCAGCTCTTCAATTTGAGGACAGTACACTTGGTAGAACTGGGGGAAGCTGTTAGGCACCAAAGTCAAACCATTGACCCCTCCACTATCAGCCTAAAATTTCATTTGTCCCCCGAATAGCTTCATAGTTACATAAACTCCTAAGGTGCCTTCCAGAAGGCTGTGGAAGAGTGTAGGGTTACAAAGACTTCTTGGTATTCTTGGTTGAGAAACACACAAAGAGCCTCCCATTCTCAACTTTGGTTATTTCCTTTGTTATCCTTATGGTTTTAGCTTTTACTGTATAGCGCTGAAGTATATTTCTCATGGTTCTCATTCCTGGCTCATCATTACATAATGGGTTGGGAATGAGGTTTTGCTTTTGTTCATGTCCCCAAACCTACTGTAAATCTCAGTTTTCTTTCTTCTGCTTTTCCCCAGAGAGTACCCAGGAAGTATTCTAATTAACTGAACTAGTTTTCTCTATTTCACTCAGTTTTTCCATCTGAAGGGAGGGTCCATTTAAATTGACTTTTTTCCTGAAATAAATAGTTCTTTTTCTGCAAGTTATGTGAGAACGGTAAAAAGAAGTTAAAGGATAAGGAAGTATGCCATTTAACATGAACTTTGCCCCTCGGGAATCTCTAAGGTTTGATGTACACCCTAAACTACGCCTAAAAGGCAAGAAAGCATTCATTATGGTCCTGTCATCAGAACATAAATTGGAGGCTGATAAGCAATGCTGGGCTTCCTGAAACTTTTTCAGTGAACTGACCAAATCAAAAATTGAGCTTAATTGGCTTGACATCAGGGCAACAGTGGAAATTCAAATGTACTAGAGTGACAATTCATCTCTGTTTGACAGAATCCACAGGAAAATTAATATAAAGATAATTATGATTGATTGAATCTCTCTTTGGCAATCTTTGAGAATTATTTTTTGAGAAAAATTGTAATTGAGAATGGCATATTTATTTAAGGAAAGCAACCTAACACAGTGTCACTGAAGCAGGATGTTCTGGTTAAAGCCTCTCCTGCCATTTCTCCTCAAGATCTAGACCAGATTAGGGGTATGGTCAGTCTCATCAAGGCTCAGAACAGCTGGACTGGGCCAAAATGCACTTTGAAGACAGTCGTTTGACTGCTTTGGGACAAGCCATGACAAGTCTAGGCAATAATTTGAAAGAAACTTCCAAAAAGATCATGTTCCAAGCTCCCAATTTAGAAAGCAGCAGGAGTCGTGACCAGTCAAATAATGGTGGCCACACCCACTGTGCCCATTCAGAGAACCGTCCAAGAGCTCTATGGTGTGACTCACTTCACATCCACAGAGAAGATGTTCTGCAAATGTTTTCTTCGAGACTGAAGTTTTTTATCTTCTAATCCCTGCTTGAGAGTGAATCTAAATTCCCACTTTCCCTTTTCTTTTCAGCATTTGCTGACAGACATTCACCGTTTCTTTGGTCTTTGGTCTATGAATTCACCATTACTGATGTTTAATCAACTTTCATAATTCTCAACTAATTTCTTGGTAAAGAGAATCTGCATGGGCATATCTGTTATTTCTGATAGATATTTTTCTTCGAGTTTATAGAGGCTGTGATAAAAAGGGATAAAATGGAGACTAATGCTCTTTTTCTGTCTTCTGGCCCTTAAGAAAATGAGAGGACTGAGGGAATCATTTATGAAAGCAAAAGAAAGTTTTATTGGTCTTTGTAGGGCAGGTAGCTATGAATATCTTGCTTCCGTGAGAAAGCTGATAGTCTAAAAGGAATGTCTTTGGATAAGTATGCTTGAAGGCAAGAAATTCCTCTCTTTAGCATGGCCACGAACACACACACACACACACACACACACACACACACACCATAAACAAATCAAAACAGAAGATCAGAGTGAAGAAAGTGAAGGCAAAATTGAAAGAGGTGTAAGAAGACTAAAGTTAAAATTCAGTGTATGACACCCCAGGTTGTTGTTTTTCTTTTCTGCCCTGTGATTAGAAGCATTCATTGTAACAACTGGCCAAGACGGGGATCAGAATAACAGCTAAGAAAGAAATTGCAAGAAAAAGTATAAGAAGTTTTTGAAGTAAGAGAAAAACTACTTTTTCTCTTCTTCCTTTGATATTAGACTCACACAGTGTCTCTCTCTCTCTCTCTCTCTCTCACACACATACACACACACACACACACACACACACACACACACACATCACTTATATAACTTAGGGAAAAAAATGTTCCTTGTTTCCACCTCTACATGCTTTTGAGGGATGTATAGAAAACAATATACTTAACTATTGTTGGATACAATAAAGGAAATTTATCAGACAAGGTTACCTGGCATTTTTAAGTTAAAAATTAGAGAAATTTGGATTTCTCAAATGAGTCAACTTATACATGAAGTGGAAACTGAAAATTTACTAATGCCATGGCATTTATCAAAAATCTCACCTCTACCCAAATAACTGTCAGGGGAAACAAGATGAAACTGAAGCATCTGCTTCCCATTTATTCATTTATTAATTATTTAACAAATATTTGTTATACACCTGCTAAAGCACTGGGTACCATGAGGGACTGTATCAGTTAGGGTCCCAAGAGTAAACAGATGGCACATTCAAATTAGGATAATCCAAAGAGAGTTTATTTACAAAAGGGATTTGTTGCAAAGGTTTTGATAAGGAGGAACTGTACAGGAACCCAAGGCCAGCACCAACACAGTTGTCACCACCCCTGGGTTCTGAAGGGACCAGAAGAGGACAGAGCAAAGGAAGCAGCCGGAGATATACTTGCGAGGAGCAGAGGACCTCATAGGGAAGGAGCCAGGGCACCCAATATCCTGCTCTCACTCTCCCATCGCCCTCTGATCTCCACCTGGGGCTCCTCACCCCCTGAACCTGGAGGGCTCAGCGCCTGTGGACACAGCCCTTACCCACGGAACTCTGGGAGGCAGAGCAGAGGGGAGCAAAGGAGATCAGGAGAGGCAGATTCAGAGAAGCAGGTAAGAAAGCTTCTGTCCTCACAGAGTTTACTTTCCTTTTAGAAAGTGGATATGTTCACATGTAACAGTAAGAGCCTTGAGTGCTATTAGGCAAGGACAAACCAAGGGCAAATTTCCAGTTGGGGCAGTAGGAAATGCAGTGCAGTAGCAATGACAGTGAGCTAATGTGTTCTGAATGGCTGCAGTGCTTCTTCAAAAGTAGCACTTTAATAGCATTCCAGGCAGGATTGTAGAATAATACACACCTTTCTCATTTTTAGAGAACTTTCTCCTTATAGGATGCTAATATAAGAAGTTGGAACAGGGAGAACAGAACCATTATGTGAAACACATACCCTATTTTCAATTTTTTTTCTCACCACAGAAGCATATGAGGTTGCCTATGCTTCTGGACTCTCCAGCACAGGTCTTATACATAAACTACATCTCACATACTTTTTAAAATAAAATTTCTCTTGTTTACAGTGCTACCTGTCCTTCAAGGCTGAACCTTCTCTTAGTTCTCCAACACTAATGTCTTCTTCTTCTAAGTCACCAGAGCACCTATATCCTTACTTTGTTATTTGTTTATGTGTGTTTCTTCTGTCCTTTCATCTTGACCTTAAGTTGCTTAAAGGCTTATGGATTTTTAAATATTTCTTTAGATTTCTTTTCACAGTATCTATCACTCTGGGTAGTACAGGAAGGTTACTGAGTTTAATTATTTATATCTGATTGTCTAGATAGATAAATTGTCCCATTGAAATTAACACAACATTTATTCTTCAACCTGCTGGATCAAGATCCTCCGTATGTGGGTCAATCATATGCCTTGTTGTGCCTGGTATAGTCTCAGTTTATGCCTGTATTATCTGAGTAAGTATTAATAGCTCTCTCCCCTCACTTATCAATATACTCTGAAGAAAATATTTGTAATGTACATACCAGGTAAGGGCCTAGTATTTGTAATATACAAAGAACTCTTTTTCTTTAAAATTTAAGTATACTTAATTTACAATGTTGTGTTAGTTTCAGGTGCACAGCAAAGTGATTCAGTTATACATATATATGTATCTATTCTTTTTCAGATTCTTTTCTATTACAGGTTATTACAAGATACTGAATATAGTTCCCTGTGCTATATAGTAGGACCTTGTTGTTTATCTATTTTATATAGAGTAGTGTGTATCTGTTAACCCCAAACTCCTAATTTATCCCTTCCCCCACCTTATAAAGAACTCTTACAACTCAAAAATAAAAACACAAATAACTCTATTTAAAAATGGGCAGGGCTTCCCTGGTGGTGCAGTGGTTGGGAGTCAGCCTGCCGATGCAGGGGTCACGGGTTCGTGCCCCGGTCTGGGAAGATCCCACATGCCGCGGAGCAGCTGGGCCCATAAGCCATGGCTGCTGAGCCTGTGCGTCCGGAGCCTGTGCTCCACAACAGGAGAGGCCACAACAG
>NW_006773723.1:5187816-5192072 GCF_000442215.2 Lipotes vexillifer
CGTAAAAAAAAAAAAAAAATGGGCAAAGGACTTAAGCAGATTTTTCTCCAGAGAAGATATATAAATAGCCAATAAGCACATGAAGAGATGCTCAACATCACTAATCATTAGGGAAATGCAAACAAAACCACAGTGAGATATCATGTCACACTCATGAGGATGGCTAATAACAAGTGTTATTAAAATAACAAGTGTTGGTGAGGATGTAGAGAAATCGGTACCCTCATAAATGGCTGGTGGAAATGTAAAATTGTGCAGCCGCTGTGGAAAACAGTATGCCGGTTCCTCAAAAAATTAAACACGAATTCACTTATGAACCAGCCATTTCATTTCTAGGTGTATACTCAAGAGAAATAAAAAAGAGATATCCATACAAAAACTTGTACATGGATGTTCATAGCTGCATTATTCATAACTGAAAGGTGGAAACAACCCAAATGTCCATCAACTGATGAACGGATAAACAGATTTGGTACAACCATAATATGGAAATCATTCAGCCATGAAAAGGAAGTACCGATTCATGTACAACAGAGATGAACCTTGAAAATATTATACTCAGTAAAAGAAGCCAGATACAAAAGGCCAAATATTATGTGATTCCATCTATACGAATTGTCCAGAATAGGCAAATCCATAGAGACCAAAAATAAGTTAGTGGTTGCTAAGGCCTGGGGGAAAGATGGCCAAGGAGCCACCGCTTAGTTTGTATGGGGTCTCCTTTAGGGGAGATGAAAATGGTTTGGAACCATATAGAGGTGATGGTTGTACAATACTGAATATACTAAAAACAACTGAATTGTACACTTTAAAATAGTGAATTTTATGTTATGTGAATTAAATCTCAATTTCACAAATTGCAAAAAAATCTGTAACAGAACAAAATCCCAACGTGTCCTGGTTTGGATAGTTAATTATATGATCATTCTATCCATAGGGCAATTATTAGGGAGTAAATGGAAAAAAGGAAAGATTACAGAGATTGCAAGGAGCTAGGAGCTGAAGGACTGAATAAAGATCTTTTTTCAAGAAGATGTGGCACATATATACAATGGAATATTACTCAGCCATAAAAAGAAACGAAATTGAACTATCTGTAATGAGGTGGATAGACCTAGAGTCTGTGATACAGAGTGAAGTAAGTCAGAAAGAGAGAGACAAATACCGTATGCTAACACATATATATGGAATTTAAGAAAAAAAAAAATGTCATGAAGAACCTAGGGGTGAAACAGGAATAAAGACACAGACTTACTAGAGAATGGATTTGAGGATATGGGGAGGGGGAAGGGTAAACTGTGACAAAGTGAGAGAGAGAGGCATGGACATATATACATTACCAAACGTAAGGTAGATAGCTAGTAGGAAGCAGCCACATAGCACAGGGAGATCAGCTCGGTGCTTTGTGACCGCCTGGAGGGGTGGGATAGGGAGGGTGGGAGGGAGGGAGACGCAAGCGGGAAGAGATATGGGAACATATGTATATATATAACTGATTCATTTCATTGTGAAGCTGAAACTAACATACCATTGTAAAGCAATTATACTCCAATAAAGATGTTAAAAAAAAAGACCCAGTTCTCAAAGAGATAGATAATTAACATTACAGGAAGAAAGCTCTGGTTTTGTGTTTTCAATCATATTATTCAGGATCAAGGCCAGACTGAAATTCCAAAGATTTTCTTGAAGAGTAAAGGTTAATATTCCTTAGTACAGAAGTTCCCCTAGCTGACAAATTTTAACTTAGAACTTTCAGATGGATGAGCAAAACTGGATACCTACAGACGTAGTGTTAATTCAGCAGAGGTAGGAGCTTAAGAACTTCAGTGCACAGCCAAAGTGCTGCTGCTAAAACTTTTGTGTCAGGATCCCACCAGCACCCTAGTTTTCATGGCACATTTCAATGAGCCCAAAGCCAGAGTCAGTGGCAGTTGACAGCAAGGAAGATCCTATAGCTGCTGAAGGGGTTCCCTGTGCTCTTGGCAAACTCATCAAGAAGAAGAGTTGCCTCCCTCCCACATGCGCGGTAGAGATGAAACTAACCCATTTTACACAAAGATGACTGATAGAATGTGTATTAGCCTGACCCTAAAGCTTAAAAGATGAACTCACATTCCTGTTTAGGAGAAATGCATTTGAGACGTATGAGTTTATAAACCTAGCCTGTTTGGAAGTAGAAAGCTATACTGAATCTATTCCCTGCCTTTGTTTTACTTTATTTTATTTTTTAAATTAATTAATTAATTTATATTTGGCTGCATTGGGTCTTCGTTGCTGCGTGCTGGCTTTCTCTAGTTGAGGCGAGCAGGGGCTACTCTTCGTTGTGGTGAACAGGCTTCTCATTGCGGTGGCTTCTCTTGTTGTGGAGTACAGGCTCTAGGAGTGCGAGGTTCAGTAGTTGTGAAACAAGGGCTCAGTAGTTGTGGCGCACAGGCTTAGTTGCTATGCGGCATGTGGGATCTTCCTGGACCAGGGCTCAAACCCTTGTCCCCTGCATTGGCATGCGGATTCTTAACCACTGCTCCACCAGGGAAGTTCCCCTGCCTTTATTTTAAATCAGGTGTTAAGAAGTCTCCTTATGAAATAAAATCCCCTGAACTCTCAACAAGGCCCTCTCAGGGGGGCATTGACTCTGCCTCAGTTTGTCACACCATCTTCTTGTCCTTCCTTTTATTCCTTTCTCCCTCCCTTTTACTGAAGACTTTCTCTAGACTTAGCAATAGAAAGTACACACAAAAGTAGACCCTAGAGATTTGCCCTCAGAGACCTCATCAACAAGTTGAAGAGACAAATAAAAACACATAGAAAATGGTAGATATTCTCATGCTTTAAACAATGTATGAGCATGTCACACAGTGATAAATGAACAAATTCAAAATGAGCAGAACAGGAGTACATACTGTGGGTTTCGGAGGAACATCATCATGGGATGAAAAAGATTGAGAAAAGTTATTTTGTTTAAGGGAACTCTCATTATGAAGAACTGAAAGATTTTCTACTGACAGTTGAAAATATGTTGCCTATTGACTAGGGCTTGAAAATAGTTTTGTTTTACATAGTTGTAATCAGATTTGAGGTGTACCATAAAATTCTAATACAGTCTCCTTTCCTAACGCCAAATTGGAGAGCCTCTTAGCATTTGTGCTAAAAGGATTTGACCTATAATACATTGTGTTTATATAATACCCTATATTTAGCATCAAATGGAAAAGTTTTCCAATAATGAGGTTTTGGAACACAGTCAATTCATGGCATCAAGTCATGCTCATGACAGCTCAGCAGCTCTGAACTGTTCTTGAGAAGAAAGTGAGTGACAGAATGCAAAACTAGCAATTGTGCAGAGAACTGAGCTGTGCCCTTCATCAAAACTTGACTGTAAACTTTCTTTATAATGGACCACTTGGCTGTTTGACCTTTCTCTGGGGAAACTGTCCTTCATCCTCCCATCCCCTCACTCCTAAAAACCTTTCATTCTATCTCAGTGTAGTACTAGACCACCAGCTAAATTAGAACACTGGCAGGGTCCAATTTTTAGTTTGACAATTACTTCACTTAACCATATATATACTTTTTCCTTTCTGAAAAACCTGCCCGATCCACAACACAACAAAACAAAATAGATGGACCAAAACACCACCATCACCACCAACAGCAAACAAAAATCCCCCAAATAACAATAACAACAAAAACTATGCCATGAGACAAAATTCCCCCACTGATTTCACTCTGCAAAGATTTTAGGGACCTATTTTGTGAGCCCGCCATACTGAGAACGTTCTGGCACAAAGAAGTGAGAAATCTGCCTGTTTCAGGTATGGTTTTTAGGAATAGAATTTTCCATACTGGATTAGATCATTTTTCCATCAAGTCCAATATCCTGCTTAGCTGACATGAAGTTAATGATGGTGAAGTGCTTTGAAAACATAAATACCACATATATATATAAGCAATAATGAGCCTGCACGCTAGTAACTTTATGGTCCCAATCCCTGGTTCATGGAAGAATTTTTGAAAAGAACCTTAAATGAATAGAAGAGACAAAAGTATTAAAAAGATTAGCTTCTTGCTTCTTTTCACATTTTTTACGTTTTGAGCAAATAAATAATTAAAAAACAAACAAACAAACCTAGAAGTGTTAACAATTAAGGGTGTTTCCAGAACCAGCTAAGCGTGTGTTTGGTGATATTCTTCACAATGTGGACGTGTTTCTTGGGTCTGGCTGTGAAAAACTGAGTTCAGCAGGTTGCATGTAACCA